>NC_081555.1:91355271-91655271 GCF_963082655.1 Stomoxys calcitrans | reverse complement strand
AAAGAACTAAAAAAGTAATTTTTGGTTTGTTTTATTTGTATACCCACCAACGAAGGATGGGGGTATATTCATTTTATCATTCCGTTTGTAACATAACGAACTGTCGGTGGTTATAACGCCACAGTCTTTAGAAATTAAGAAATTGAGCTGAAACTTCACACATATAATTTCTTTTACCAAAGGCAGGTTAAGTTCAAAGATGGCTTATATCGGACTATATCTTGTTATAGATTGTCCCCATAGGGACTGATTTGATGAAATTTGAAAAAGCGAGTGTCATTATACCCATCGACATCCGCGCCGAATATGGCTTAAATCAATCCATATTTGGATATAGCTGTCATATATACCAAACTCCCTATGTAGGGTCTTAGACCCATAACGTGGGGACGTCGAGTGTGAACATCTTTACCGACAGTAAACTGGCCATAAGGGCAATAACAATCATAACGGTAAGGTCACGAACGGACCTGAAGTGTAAGAAGGAGATTAAAGCCTTCTCTGAGGATGGCACGATCCGTATTTTTCATTCTTACTCCGTTATGGCCCTTGGGTGCCGGGCCATAGCGGAGTAAGGGGGAATGAAAACACAGAAGATTTGGCAGTGAAGTTCAGAGGACTGCCGTCAACAAACTTTGTTAACCCCAAACCTTTCGCGTAGATGCAGTCCGAGTTAAGGACGTGGGCTATGAACTCTCATTTAATACTGTGGAACAGCGAAACGATCAGTAGGACGACTAAAATCCTAAGGGGAAATCCAGATTGTGAGAAGACGAGGCAATTGCTGAAACGAATTAAGCAGGAGGACAGTATAGCTTCCGGTATCATAACAGGACACATAGGGATATGAGCTCGCAAAATCGGTGCTGCAAGTGATAGCATGTGTAGGGCATGTGGGGAAGATGATGAGACGTTGGAGCTTTTCCTACGTCATTGCCCGGCTTGCGCGGCTAACAGACATTCGTACTTAGGTGGGGACACAATACCAGACATAAATTATCTTAGGGGCGTGTTATCGACAACAATTAAGGATTTTGTAAGTAGCACGGAATTCCTAACATAAATTTTAGCTTTTATACCCACCATCATAGGATACGAGATATATTCATTTAGTATATATATCCGACCCAACAAAGTATATATATCTGATCGTCGATAAATTCTAAGACGATTTAACGACGTCCGGGTGTCTGTCCGTCTTTGTGTATGTTATTTGTAATTAACAATTGAGATACTGATTTGAAATTTTGCGCAAACTCGTATTTTTTCTATACGCAGGTTAAGTTCTTGAATGGGCTTAATCGAACCATACTTGGATATAGCTGCCGTATAGACCGATCTCACGATTAAGGTTCTTAAGCCGGTAAAAGAGGAATTTTTTTGTCCGATTTCGCTGAAATTTGAAACAGAATGTTGTTCTAGAGATCCCAATATTCAAACCGAATATAGCCCATATCGGATCATATTTACATATAGCTGACATACCGATCGATGGACCGATCTACCGATTTAGGATCTTGAGCCCCCAATTATTATCCGATTTCGATGAAATTTGGAACAGTGAGTTGACTAAAGCCTCCCAATAGCTGACTCAAATATGGTGCAGATCGGTTTTTATTCAGATATAGCTGCCATATAGACCGATCAAGTGTCTAAAGCCCATAGAAGCTGCATTTATTACCCGATTTCGCCAAATCTTTAAACATTGAGCTGTTTTAAGTCTTTCGTCATCGCACCTAAATATGGTCCAGATCAGACAATATTTAGATATATCTGCCATACAGACCGATCTGCCGATTGGGGGCCCTAAGTCCTTTAAGCAGCAATTATTAACCGATTTCAATTCGATTTTGTTTTAAGCCTCCTGACATCCGATTCAAATATAGTACAGATCGGACTTAATTTAGATAAAGCTGACATATAGACCGATCTGCCGATTTAGGGTCTTGGGCTCCTAAAAACTGCACTTATTATCCGATTTTGCTGAAATTTTAAATAGTTGATTAAAGCCTCCCAATTTCTGACTCAAATATGGTTCGCTGGAATTTCACACAGTGACTTGTATTACGCTTTCCGTCATCCCACCAGCATATGGTCTAGATCAGACTATATTTAGATATAGCTGCCATATAGACCGATCTTGAAATTTAAGGTCTCATAAAAATTTCATCTCATAAAAAGCGGAGTTGTTGACCGATGAAACTGTGACATGTTTAAGAGTTATCGGGACCTGAATCAAATATTATTCAGACCAGCCCACATTTGCATATTATTATGGATATTGTAGGCGAGTTGTTATAAAAAAGGATGGTTAATTTATCCATGTGTTGGCTATCAAACACATTTTTACTTGTTCGATTTTGCAAAGCAAAGTTTGCCCATGAACATTCGACTAAGGAACAGGGGCAAACTTCTCACATATCAATGAGTGCAGTACGATTAAAGTCTTAAGCTCAATGATAAGGGGCCTCCTTTTTATAGCCGAGTCCGAACGGCGTGCCGCAATGCGACACCTCTTTGAAGAGAAGTTTTACATGGCATAGTATCTCACAAATGTTGCCAGCATTAGGTACTATGCGGAAAACCCCTCCCTTGGAATCCTGATGGTCTCGACAGGATTCGAGCCTAGGCGTTCAGTATCATAAGCGGACATACTAACCTCTACACTACGGTAGCCTCCACTTGATCGATGTTACTTTATATTATTTAGAGCTGACAACAAGCCTAATACTGGCTTTACGTGACATAGTACCTCACAAATGTTGACAGCATTAGGAGCGGAAAACCCCTCCTTCGAATCCTGATGGTCTCGCCAGGATTCGAGCCTAGGCGTTCAGCGTCATAGGCGGACATGCTAACCTCTACTCTACGGTAGCCTCCACTTGATCGATGTTACTTTATATTATCTAGAGCTGACAACAGGCCTAATATTGGCTTAGGTGTATGCCGATAGTGGCATGGGGAGGATTAATATCTACACCCTCTTTTCAACTTAACATGGACAGCCAGACGGCCATAGCTAAATCGAATCATACAGTGATTTTGAGTCGATCCTTATACTTATCAATGAATCCATCGCTCTACCTTTGCATTAAGTACCTCTGTATTGCTATAGGGTATAAAAATGATCTTTGTCACCCTCCACCCCAGTCTCAGTCTCACTCCCAGATACATTATCTAGTTATGGCGATTTAAGGCAGTCGAATCTTTGGATCCCTCGATGAATTCTTAACATTGACTTAATTTTCTCAACAATCTCCTACGAATGCATAGAGCATTGGCAACCTCTTTCAGTACTTTATTATTCTTTGAAAATTTTCACAGGAAATGTGTATCCACGGAGAGTTTAAGTGTTTCATCACAGACATTTTTAATACATTCTATGAATTCTGAGTATTCCTTATCGTAAAAGAAGGGGAGCATACATTTTCCCGTGGCTTTTTTATACCCTCCACCATAGGATGGGGGTATACTAATTTCGTCACTCTGTTTGTAACTACTCGAAATATTCGTCTGAGACCCCATAAAGTATATGTATTCTTGATCGTCGCGACATTTTATGTCGATCTAGCCATGTCCGTCCGTCCGTCCGTCTGTCCGTCCGTCTGTCTGTCTGTCTGTCTGTCGAAAGCACGCTAACTTCCGAAGGAGTAAGGCTAGCCGCTTGAAATTTTGCACAAATACTTTTAAATAAATTTTGCACGACGTGTTTTGTTATGATATCCAACAACTGTGCAAAGTTTGGTTCAAATCGGTCCATAACATGATATAGCTGCCATATAAACCGATCTTGGGTCTTGACTTCTTTAGAGTCTAAAGGGCGCAATTCTTATCCGATTTGAATGAAATTTTGCACGACGTGATTTGTTATGATATCCAACAATTGTGTTAAGTATGGTTCAAATCAGTTCATAACCTGATATAGCTGTTATACAAACAGATCTGGGGACTTGACTTCTTGAGCGTCTAGAGTGCACAGTTCTTATCCGATTTGAATGAAATTTTGCACGAAGTATTTTGTTATGATAAACTCACAACTGTGCCAAGTATGGTTAAAATCGGTTCATAACCTGATATAGCTGTCATATAAACAGATCTTGTGTCTTGACTTCTTGAGCCTCTAGAGGGCGCAATTCTTATCCGATTTGGCTGAAATTTTACATGACGTATTTTATTCTTACTTTCAACAACTGTGTTAAATAAGTTTCAAATCGGTTAATGACTCGATATAGCTGTCATATAAACCGATATGGGATCTTGACTTCTTGAGCCTCTAAAGGTCGCAATTATTATCCAATTTGCCTGAAATTTTGTACGACAGGTTCTCTCATGACCATCGACATACGTGTTTATTATGCTCTGAATCAGTCTATAGCCCGATACAGCCCCCATATAAATCAATCACTCTATTTTACTTCTTGAGCCCCCAATAGGCGCAATTCTTATTCGAATTTGCTGACATTTTACACAGGTCTCCAACATATAATTTAATTGTGGTCCAAACCGGACCATATCTTGATATCGCTCTAATAGCAGAGAAAATTTTTCTTATATCCTTTTTTGACTAAGAAGAGATGCCGGGAAAAGAACTCGACAAATGCGATCCATGGTGGAGGGTATATAAGATTCGGCACGGCCAAACTTAGCACGCTTTTACTTGTTTTTTCTTAACTCAACCAAGTTCAATGGCTTTCTCCTTATAGGCCAAGCAGTTGCGGGCTAACATAAGGTTACAAGCAACATCTGTGATCTAGTGATTTTAAAAAATTAGTAAATTCTCAAATATAATTTTCATGGAAACTTTCAACAGAAAGATTTTTTATAAATTTTTGTTTTGAAGTTTTACTCTCACAAAAAAAATGTTTAAAGAGTGTTAAAATGTTTAAGGTAATTTTTCTTAATAACATTGCCATATAAGTTAGCCTCCACACCTAACTTGCACTCGGTAACAGGCGAGGTTTATATTTCCCTCCACTCTCATTGACATTGACATTCGTTTTCCTAATTACATTCACTTTCATTTCACGTTTATTTTACTATGGTAAAAGACCTGTTCTTCGTTCATCGTCTCATTTGCATCTATGTAACCTTCACAGGGCTGGCCATTCAACCTGTTGTAGGCAGGCAGATGATTGATAATCGTCAAAGTCATAATTGCCATTGCAATGAATACCCAACCTGTTGAACAAACAACTTGTCGTATGTAACTAGAGCTTGGTAACTAGAGCTGTAAAAATTATCTATGTTTGCTAATCTAACCACAATGGTAACAAAATGTTAGTATAGTGGTGTAAGAGTTCATTAAACCACAGCAGCACCAGCGACCAAGACACATCACTCACTTTACACACTTTATTCGCTTTATTTGTTTTTGATTGTTTTAGAGGGGCACATTCAAACAAAGGCGCTTACTTTGCAACGCTACCTGATGTCTGGTGTAAATTTTTTCCGAGATTTTTTTTTTTTTTTTTTTTGAAAGGTCTTCACAACAATTAAGCATGTAATTCAAATTCATGACATCAGTATGCTCCACTATTACTCATACATAATAAATGATGGTTCGTTTGTTAGATTGCAGGTGCTGATGTTGATTTGAGTGGCGAAGGCAGCAAAGGTGATGATGTTGGTGATCACATAAAAGTTATAGGAAAGCGTTTTACATGAAACACCAAGACATTAAAGTCTGAAATGAAAGACTCACAAATTTGTATATGAGCTACAACAGCTTTTGATGGCTAAGTGGCAACAAAAAAAAACAACACACACACACACACACACACACATTTGGCTACGTGTCCGTGAGGTTTAATGCCAGCTTAGCCATTCATTTGATTCTGATGAAAACATAAACCCTATGAAGACCCAGATTGTCATCGCTTTTATGAACGTGAGATGGGTTTGAAAAGTAATACTGGGGTACCTTTGCCTTAAGCTTTACTTGGAGACCTTTCCAAAACCAAACCAGTAAGAAACTTGTTTCTGCAGTATTACCGACATGTTAACAATTGTTACATGAACTTTTATTTTCTTTGTGGCTATGTAATGTGTACAAAACAAGCCTTTGTGTGTGTTTGTTTGTCTTTGGTGTAACCTACACCAAAGATTTTGGCAGTATATTGAACGAAAAGTACCCAAAAATATAAAGATACTTTCACCCATCTTTTAAACCATCTCTTTCAATGCATATGGGAATTTTTGGTAATGAAAAAATAAAAAGGAAGGCGGTATACCTACAAAAACAAACAAAATCGAAAGTACAAGTAGTATGAAATAAGATGAGTAAGACTTTGGTATGCAAAAGAGTGTTGCATAAAGCAGAACTAAAAATTACAATAAAAAAATTTATAACTTTGAAGTCAAAGTCAAAATGCAACGATGGCCAAACAAAAGACTTAAGACACAAACCTTTGGAGATGCACATAAAGGCACACTCGCAACTTAACGCAAAAAAAATATAAAATTTTAGCAATATTTCCTAAAAAAATGAAATTTTGACAAAATTTCCTAAATAAATGAAATTTTAACAAAATTTTCTAAAGAAATGAAATTTTGACAAAATTTCCCAAAGAAATGAAATTTTGACAAAATTTCCCAAAGAAATGAAATTTTGACAAAATTTCCTAAAGAAATGAAATTTTGATAAAATTTCCTAACGAAATGAAATTTCGTCAAAATTTCCATAAGCACGGAAATTTTGACAAAATTTTCTATAGAAGTGGAATTTCGACAAATTTCCTAAAATTTTCACAAAATTGAAAATTTTATATCCTAAAGAAATACAATTTTGACAAAATATCCCATGGTGTATGTCCTTTTGTGTTTGTTCCCTATAGACTCAAAAACGGCTGAACCGATTACCTTGAAATTTTCACAGATTGTGTGCGTTAGTCTGAAACGAAACATAGACTATATAATTTATTGCTTTCGAAAGGGGGGCGGACCCTCCCCCTTACCTCGGAAGTACTACCCAAAAATAAAAGTGGACCGATCGGGACAATATGGGACTCAAATGAAAGGTATTCAGGAGAAAAGTACGAATTTCATATTATATATTGGGTCCAAGTAACTGGGGGGCCGCCCCAATCCCAAAACCCCCTAAAATAGTTTTATTGGACGATCATGACAATATGGGACTCAAATGAAAGGTTTTCGTGAGTTTAATACGGATGTGGGCTGGAGGCAGTAACAGGCTTTATAGCTTGTTGATATCGGAAGGGGGCGGACCCTCCCCCATTACCTCAAAAACACCACCCAAAATCCAAAGTCGACCGATAATGACAACATGGGCATCAAATGAAAGGTATTGAAGATTACAATTCATATATGGTATTAAAAATTGGGTTCAAGTATATAGGAAGCCTAACCCTAAAACTCTTCCAAGCAGACAAATTGAACGTTCATATCAATATGGGGGTTTTCATTTGACCCCATTCAGGAGTATATTATGAATCTGGCATACGAAATCAGATTGAAGTGTAGGGGGTCACCCAAAAAATTTTGGGAAAATTTCAATAAAATCAAATGTTTCAAAATTTGAAAAACATTTCCTATAAGTTAGGTTAGGTTGAAAAGAGGGTGCGGATATTAATCCGCCCCATGCCACAGTCGACATATACCTAAGCCAGTGATCGACTTGTTGTGCGCTTTAAAAACTAAAAAGTAACCTCAGGTTCTCATTTGTGTGAGAACCTGTCCGATTTAGCGGATGTGAACCTTCGCAAGTTGTTGGGCTATTTTAAAGCGATCTGGATGGTTCTGCAATCTCTACACATGCTATCACTTGCCACATCGATTTTACATAAGTGAGCTCGTAATCCTATGTGTCCTATTATAATACCGAAAGCTATACTGACCTCCTTCTTGCTTCCCATCAGTAATAGCCTTGTCTTCCCTAAATCCGGATTTCCACATAGGATTTTTGTCGTCTTGCCGCCTGTTTCGATGTTCCACACGCTCTAAACTCGGACTGCATCGAATTGATAGGCTTCGGATTTATTTTATTAACAGCAGTCCTCTGGCCTTCACCCCCAAATCGTCGGCCGTCTCATTCCCCTTACTCCGCTATGGGCCGGCAACCAAACAATGCGAATCGTACCATTCTCAGAGAAGGCATTAATCTTCTTCTTACACTCCAAGACTGTTCATAACTTTATCGTCCTAGTTGTTATTACCCTTATGGCCAGTTTACCGTCCGCAAAGATGTTCCCGGATCTCAGCCTGCAGTATCGTATTATGGTCAGGCATTCTAAAACAGATCTGAGATCCCTGGGTTCTCAATGTAGACCCCCAGGACCAGATCTCTTGGTTGCTTTGATCCATCCTTATATCATGATCTTCCAGATGCGTCGACCCGATGGGTTTCGGGTTAAGTTTATTGACAGCAGTCCTCTGGCCTTCACTGTCAAATCGTCTGCTCTTTAATTCCCTCTTACCCCGCTATGACCGGACACCCAAATGATGCGGATCGTGTCATTCTCAGAGAAGGCTAACTTCCTCTTAAACACCAAGATTGTTCATTACTTTACAGTCGTTGTTGTTATTACCCTTATGGCCTGTTAACCGTCCGTAAAGATGTTCCCGGATCTCCGTCTGCAGTACCGTATTATGGTCAGGCAATCTATAACAAGTCTCAGTCCTGGATTCTCAATGTAAACCCGCAGTCCCACTTTGTTCTCTAACTTCGAATCATCCTTGCAACATGATCTTCCAGATGGCAATACTAGGATTCCATCAATCCAAGACTGTGCCGCTGGCAGCAATGCCTCGCACTCGACCTCAAATGTCGTTTCAGGTATCCGATCGTAAACCTCTTTACTTTCTTTCAGGTTTCCTATCGTCGCCTCGATTATACCGCGATGGTATGACCTGCTCCTATCCCCTATCCATTCTCTCATCGCCTTAAGTCTCATAGTCGCAATGGCTGCCTCACATTTAATATGTAAGTCAATGGGTCGAATATCTAGAATGGTCTCAAGTGCCCTAGTGGGCGTGGTCCTCATCGCTCCGCCTATAACAAGACAACATGTTCCGAACCTGTTGTAATATCCTAGCGTTGCACTTTTTCATCATCGCAGTCCACCAAACTACTGAGGCATAACTAAGTAGTGCCTAAGTCTAAGTTCTCTCTTGTAGAGCCAGTGGACTATCCTCGTATTTAAGCCCCATTTCGAGCCCGTCTATATAATGTCCAACATCTGTGAGCCTTCTAGATACGCTCCTGAATGCGATACTTCCAATTCAGTTTCCTGTCCAAGGTCACTCCTAAGCAGTTTCCTGTCCAAGGTCACTCCTGTCAGATATCGAAATCGTTCTATTAAGGAAACGTGGTGCGTTAAATTGGCCCACATTTGTCTTCATCGTGAGCAGGCAGATTTCGGTCTTTTCTGGATTAACATTGAGACCCCTAGGTCTAGCAGAGACGTATGTCATCTGCAGGATATTTTCGGCCAATCTGCATAGCTGGTTCGAAGCCTTACACCTTGGAAGTATTATAAAATCGTCTGCCTAGCAGACGGGATCAAATTCCTCCTTAGTCAGCATCCGTAATGGGTCATTTATGTTGGTCACCTATTGCAAATTGCAAATTTTTGCCCATGAACATTCCTCTAAGGAACAGGGGCAAACTTCTCACATATCAATGAGTGCTGTCCGATTCAAGTTTAAGCTCAACGATAAGGGTCCTCCTTTTTATAGCCGAATCCGAACGGCATGCCGCAGTGCGACACCCCTTGGGAGAGAAGTTTTACATGGCACCAAACAGTCACCTAATGCAAATTTTTGCCCATGAACATTCCACTAAGGAACAGGGGCAAACTTCTCACATATCAATGAGTGCTGTCCGATTCAAGTTTAAGCTCAACGATAAGGGGCCCCCTTTTTATAGCCGAATCCGAACGGCGTGCCGCAGTGCGACACGTCTTTGGAGAGAAGTTTTACATGGCATCGTACCTCACAAATGTTGCCAGCATTAGGAGGGGAAAACCACCGCTGAAAATTTTTTCTGATGGTCTCGCCAGGATTCGAATCCAGGCGTCCTGCGTCATAGGCGGACATGCTAACCTCTGCGTTACGGTGGCCTCCACCTATAGTGGCGATAAAAGGGCTCCCTATGGCGTGCCCTGTGCCACTTTCTACCTTATATTTAAGTCATGGGATCCACAATTTATCCATCCATGTTCCCTAGCATATGGTTTATCCAGTCTCTAAGGACCTGGTCCACCCGGTACTGGTGTATGAATTGGATAAGTGTGTCGCTCCGCAGATTGTTAAAAGCACGCTCGATCCCAAGGCAAACCGTCAGTCTGTACGTCTTGACATCGTAGGATTCTTCTATTTTATGCACAACCTCGTGCAGGGCAGTCTCCATCGACCTTCCCATGATATAGGCATGCTGTTTGTATTTGAGCAGTTCGCTGGACGTCGTACTCTTTATGATGGTATTCACAATGCTTTCCATGGTTTTGAGTTGAAGATACGTAAGGCTTCTGGGTCTTTTGTGATGCATAACTTGTCTTGCAGGGCTTGTGTATAAGTACCACCCTTGCCTTCTGCCAGGCTTTCGGAGTCCTAGGCATGGTATGAAGATACAGACCAGATGGGGCGCCAGATAGTCCCCCTCCTTCTGTAGTAAAGCCGGAAATATTTCATCAGGTCCAGGTGACCTAAATGGTTTGAAACTCCTCAAGGCTACCAAAAATTCTTTAATTGTAAGCCTTACAGAATTTATGGTAAAGGAAGCCATTTCAAAATTTCCTATAGAGATGAAATTTTGAAAAAATTTCTTGTAGAATTGAAGTTTTGACAAAATTTCCCATTGAAATGAAATGTTGACAACTTTCCTATAGAAATTAAATTTGGAACAAATTTCATAGAGCAAAGCAATTGTGATAAAATTTCCTACTGATATGAAATTTTAACAAAATTTCCCAAAGAAAAATAAATTTTTGACAACATTTTTCACGCTACTCAAGAACCAATGGACTATTCTGGGTTTCAACTCCATTTCGAGACTTCGGTCCGTCTACACATCGACAACCTTTCCCAGTACTCTTCTGTAGCTAAGTTTTCTACTTCTAGCTAAGTTTACCAACCAAGATTGCTCGTCATATTTGGATATCCTTCTGCTGGTGGCTCGAATAGGCCCCTTTTTATGATTTTAAACCATAAACACATATATAAATATTGGGTTGCCCAAAAAGTAATTGCGGATTTTTTAAAAGAAAGTAAATACATTTTTAATAAAACTTAGAATGAACTTTAATCAAATATACTTTTGATAACTGATAACTGACAGAAGAAAGAATGCAATTACAGAGCTGTGAAAAAATTTGTCAACGCCGACTATATGAAAAATCCGCAATTACTTTTTGGGCAACCCAATAGAAATTAAATGTCAATTTTGTATGTTGGATTTCATCTCAAAATTTGAACATTCCCAATTTCGAACACATTGCAGATTCCCACAAATACAAGACAAATAAAAACAATAATTTCATGGGAATTGAACAAAAAAATTTGTTGCATTTCCCTATGGGAAAAGTTAAGCGTTGAAATACAATACAAAACGAAAGACTTAAGAAACGAACATGATAATATTTCATGTAATCGTCGAAACGTGCTGCAATTACTTGTAATGGCAATGTGCAATTGTTTTCGTTTCTTTTTAGTCTTTCAAATTAAAACAAATGATTATTTCACTTGTTTTGGGGAGACCAAACAGTTATTTTTTTTTTAATGATAACGTTTTCACGCTGAAAACTCCAAAAAAATTTAAATGATTTTTTAATGGCTTTGTTGACTAGTTGATGTAGTTTTAATGAAAAGGGTATTTTTATGGCTAATTATTATTGTAATTAGAAATTAATTACTTTAAAACATTAAAAAATCAATTTGTTTTTTTTTATTTTCACCGTAAGAGCATAAAAATTGTAAAGGCTATTAAAACACAGCGAGAGATAGTGGACAATGCCAGTGCAATATTTGTAATTTGGTTATTAAGCTCCAATTTAACCGCATTATTAGTTGAGTGCACTCTTCATTATGTTTCCTCTTGGGCAATTTGGGGTTATAAGCATTTGTTACCAGGTACCAGGTTCTCCCTAATACACGCCATGTTTCAATCTTGCCACACCTAGTCCTTCTCAGCCGTGTATTTTAGTAGTGAGAAAGCTTTACAGAAGTTGACAAGTGGACGCGTTTTTTCCGAATATACGACACGTGTATAATTCTTTCCAGCGTCTTTAACAAAAATGATCACAGAAATTATAGATCTCAATTCCTTTGGTATGAAAACCACCCTTACTTGCCTCCAGCTTAAAGCTATGTAGTTAAGGGATAGGAACATTCTAAATATAAAAAAGCAATAACCATCGGTTGATGATGCTCTCTGCGCTTTGTAGCATCCTTGGTATAATGCCATCAGGTCTCAGAAATTTGAAAGGTAAAAAGCTATATACAGCCCAAGAGACCATATATGGGCTAAATATTCACAGGTGGTGTTCTCAACCTGAGTGCATGTGGTTCGCAGTTCAGTGGCCTCATCCGTGCAGGCCGGGTGGTACGTTTTAAGAAGATTGTCGAGAGATTCGGCAGAGTCACTTGACCATTTACCGCCATCCCTCTTCTATATAGTATTTCACAGAATTTAATCCAAGTTTGGTTTTATTCTCAAGCTGTGAGATTTTTAAGCTATTTAAGTTTATGCTTTTACGGCTGGCAGGATTCGCTTTAGTAACTTGCTTTGAAAGCTTTTCATAGCCTTGATAGTTCGGACATCCCCAATGTGGGATGTCTGATATGTCCAACATGACCCTGTGGGCATAGAAACTTTACTTTGGCCTCCCTAAGGCCAGAAAAGAAGCCATTTTACAATTTCTGGAGGGCTGCCACACCAGCCTCTGAGATAAAGAGAACCAAACTCATGCAGTTTTGTGGCTTTGGGGCGATTACGGATAAATCATCCATAGGAAATATTTTGTTCATCGCCGCTAGGCACACCACAATCTGAGAGCCATTATATTTCATGAGCCGAGATTTGACTCTGACTGTATTTTTAGCATTTTTTTAAACAAAAAAGGCAAAAAATTCACTTTTTCAAAGTTTTTGACTTCCAAACTATATAAAAAAGGCACATGCATTGGGAAAAGTACATCTAATAGACAGGGTTTTCGCAATAAATTCAGTACAAGTACAACATACCAACGTAAGACCCTTGACCAACAAAATTGGTAATTTGCCTGCCAAAAGGCTCCCGGACAACCTAGGGCCTTGAAATTTTTCACACGATCTCGTTAACACAGCCTTTTGAAAATCGGACCACGAACGAACGAAGATTTGGCAGCCCCAAACATTTGTCCATGTTTTGATATAGCTGCCATATAAACCGATCTTGGGTCTTGACTTCTTGAGCCTCTAGAGTGCGCAATTCTTTTTCGATTGGTATGAAATTTTGCACGACAAGTTTTGTTATGATATCCAACAACTGTGCCAAGTATGGTTCAAATCGGTCCATAACCTGATAAAGCCGTCATATAAACCGATCTTGGGCCTTGACTTCTTAAGCCTCTAGAGGGCGTAATTCTTACCCGATTTGACTGAAATTTTGCACGAAGTATTTTGTTATGATATCCAACAACTGTGCTAAGTATGGTTCAAATCGGTTCATAACCTGATATAGCTGCCATATAAACCGATCTGGGGTCTTGACTTCTTGAGCCTCTAGAGGTCGCAATTCTCGTCCGATTTAACTGAAATTTTGCACGTGGTGTTTTGATATCACTTCCAACAACTATGTTTTTAATGGTTCCAATCGGTCCATGTTTTGATATAGCTGCCATATAAACCCATCATGGGTCTTGACTTCTTGAGCCTCTAGAGGGTATCACTTCCAACAACTGTGTTTAGAATGGTTCAAATCGGTTCATAATCTGGTATAGCTGTCATATAAACCGATCTGGGATCTTGAATTTTTGAGCCTCTAGAGGCCGCAATTCTCAACCGATTTGGCAGAAATTTCTCGAAATACCGAGGTGACCAACTTTAGAGGCTTCCCAAAAGGCGCCCGGACAAACACCCATGCTTTGCGGATTTTAGTGATGATCAGCACTTAATCACATATGCCTACTATTTCCAAGCCCATGGGTTTATGTTCTTGTTAACATAAACTGCTACAAAGACAGCGTGAACTTTGCTAGAGTCAAAAAGTCACACATGAAAGTCCTTGTTGATAAGCACATATTTCATAACCGGTGCTGACAACTTGGACTCAACTCTGCTGATGTGTAACAACCCTTTCTTCTCGTCATTCACAAGGGCAGCTATCAGATTATCGACCTCATTCAAGGGCCTCTTGGTTGCTGATATGTACTGTCTTCAATTTTTCTACCCTTAGCTCGTTCGGAGTCCTAAATCTGCCAACTTTCCCGTTTGGTGGCTGCAGAGTGATTATCATTTTGGGAGAGCTTCGCTTTCTTGAACTTTTCCGCAATCATTATGTATTTTATCTTGTCAGTCTTGTCAAGTTCAGGCACAGTTCCATTTGATGCATTCTTGGCAATCTTGCCCAAAATGTACTTCGCCTTCTGTTACTGAACCGTCCGAACATCGAACGGACTTTTTACGGCTATAGGCATGGAATGAATATCCAGCATTGTATCAAGCATAACACAGTGTTCGTAGTAGCCGCCTCCAAAGAGATGACTCCCTTAGTCCCACAGCAGTGGTTGCAGCAATTTGTCTAGCCACAATATTCAGAAGCATTAGATTTGGCATTATATTTGGAGCGTCGGATGGTGTCGTCCTAAGTGCGGCTGTGACGCACAAAAATAACATTCTTTGTATCCAGCTGAGTATTGAATAGTAGGGGGATTTTTGAAGCACCGTCCACCAGACCACAACACTATTTAGCATTATGCGTCTGACAAATGTGGTATTCACTCGGTGCATGACATGCGGTTTAAACCCCTAACTTCTGCCAATGGCTCTCTTGCAGGTGTATAGGGCAAGAGTTGCTATTTTTATCCTGTCCAGAAACACCCCGGTATTTGGCGCTTTCAGTAAATAGAACATTTTTTCCTCCCATGGGTACAGTTGCCACTATGGGTAACTTGTATCTTCTGCTGAAAAGATCAACTTTCTTCTAGGAAGGATTTACGCCTAGACCACTTTCGGTTGCCCACTTTTCTGTGGCACATAGAGTTTTCTGAAGTATATTTCTAAGAGTGCTGGGAAACTTTCCCCTGGCCGTATTAGCCACGCCATCAGCATACTCGACCACCATTACACCGTTTTCTTCCAGATACATTAATATATTGTTAAACGTTATATTCCAAAGAAGAGGAGACAGTACACCTCCTTAAAGTGTTCCTCTGCTAACCCATCCTTATAGATCTATAGATCCCATGAAAATCATCTTTTTGTCCCTCCATCCCACAGGCATATACGAAATGCTAGTACAAGCAGAGTATATTTTCCTACGCCAAGGAGCCATTTTTTAGAACACAGCTTGTAATTCAACCGGTGATGCTTCATCCGGGCCTGGCGTCTTATAGAAGTAGAAACTGTTTATCGTTCAAAGGATTTTCGACTTAGACACAATTTCCCCAACAACCTCCAACGAATGCATAAAAGTGGCAATCTTATCTGGCGCCATGTTTTCACTTGAAAGCTTCCCGGGAAATGTGTGTCAACAAGTAGTTCCAGTGCTTCCTCCATACATTCTCTGATTTCTGAGTGTATTCTACCGTTATAGGTTTCGAAGATGGGATCTTGCGTAGCCTAGAAATTGAAAATTTTAAATTGGCTAAATCTCCTAAACTGTGCGTCCTAGAGGGTAATGGGCCTTTATTCGTGACTCCACCGAAAAATTCCAAATTTCATTAAAAATCCAATAAAAATCGAATTTTCAATTGAAAATTTTAAATTTGCTTAAACTATGCTTCTTAGAGGGAAGTGAGCCTTAATTCGTGACTCCATTGAAAAATTCAAAATTTCGTTAACATTCCAATGACAATCGAATTTTTAGTTCAAAATTTTAAATTGTCTGCATCTTCTAGACTATGCGTCAAAGAGGGAAATAGGCCTTAATTCGTGAATCCATTAAAAATTCAAAATTTTATTTCATTGCATCAATCCACACAGAATTTGTTCTAAGCCATTTTCAGCTCGCCCATGTATTTTCTTAGCTAAGCCTTACAGTCGTATGGTGCCCTCGTGGCCAGAGGCCAGAGAACGGGCGTCAATAAACTTGGTTAACCCGAAGCCTTTCGGGTCGACGCAGTCCGAGTTAAGGGCATGGGCTGCAAACTCACATGTTACACTGTGGAACAGCAAACCGGTCGGCAGGATGGCGAAAATCATATGACTTGATCCGGATCGTGAGAGGACGAGGCTATTACTATTGGGTTGCCCAAAAAGTAATTGCGGATTTTTCATATAGTCGGCGTAGACAAATTTTTTCACAGCTTGTGACTCTGTAATTGCATTCTTTCTTCTGTCAGTTATCAGCTATCAGTCAGTTATCAGTTAACAATAAAAGGAAGTAAGA
Source organism: Stomoxys calcitrans (assembly GCF_963082655.1). Classification (NCBI taxonomy): domain Eukaryota; kingdom Metazoa; phylum Arthropoda; class Insecta; order Diptera; family Muscidae; genus Stomoxys; species Stomoxys calcitrans. The sequence goes on along the minus strand of NC_081555.1, from coordinate 91,638,728 downwards.
AGGAGGTCAATATAGCTTTTGGTGTCATAACGGGACACATAAGACTCCGAGCTCACTTATGCACAATCGGTGCGGCAAGTGATGGCATGTAAGATGGGTAAGATTGCCTGGCTTTCTCGGCTAAAAGACACCAGTACTTATGTGGAGACACAGTACCAGACACGAACCCACTTAGGGGAGTGGTATGGAAAGCAATTAAGGATTTTGTAAGTAGCACGGAATTCCTAACTTAAAATTTTCATTCTCGAGGTTACTTTCTATACCCTCCACCATAGAATGGGGGTTTACTAATTTCGTCATTCTGTTTGTAACTACTCGAAATAGGTATCTGAGACCCCATAAAGTATATATATTCTTGATCGTCGTGACATTTTATGTCGATCTAGCCATGTCCGTCTGTCTGTCCGTCCGTCTGTCTGTCTGTCGAAAGCACGCGAACTTTCGAAGGAGTAAAGCCAGCGGCTTGAAATTTTGCCCAAATACTTCTTGTTAGTGTAGGTCGGTTGGTATTGTAAATGGACCATATAGGTCCATGTTTTGATATAGCTGCCATATAAACCGATCTTGGGTCGTGACTTCTTGAGCCTCTAGAGGGCGTAATTCTTATCCGATTTGATTGAAATTTTGCACCAAGTATTTTGTTATGATATCCAACAACTGTGTTAAGAATGGTTCAAGTCGGTCATTACCTGATATAGCTGCCATATAAACCGATCTTGGGTCTTGACTTCTTGAGCCTCTAGAGTGCGCAATTCTTTTTCGATTGGAATGAAATTTTGCACGACGTGTTTTGTTATGATATTCAACAACTGTGCCAAGTTTGGTTCAAATCGGTTCATAACCTGATATAGCTGCCATATAAACCCATCGTGGGTCTTGACTTCTTGAGCCTCTAGAGGTCGCAATTATTGTCCGATTAGACTGAAATTTTGCACATAGTGTTTTGATGTCACTTCCAACAACTGTGCTGAGTATGGTTGAAATCGGTTCATAACCTGATATAACTGTCATGTAAACCGATCTTGGGTCTTGACTTCTTGAGCCTCTAGAGGGCGCAATTCTCGTCCGGTTTGACTGATATTTTGCACGAAGTATTTTGTTATGATATCCAACAACTGTGTTAAGAATGGTTCAAGTCGGTCATTACCTGATATAGCTGCCATATAAACCGATCTTGGGTCTTGACTTCTTGCGCCTCTAGAGGGCACAATTCTCGTTCGATTTGACTGAAATTTTGCACATAGTGTTTTGATATCACTTCCAACAACTGTGCGACAACAACTTCTCTTATAGGTGTAGGTCGGGTGGAATTGTAAATCAGCCAAATCGGTCCATGTTTTGATATAGCTGCCATATAAACCGATCTGGGATCTTGACTTCCGGAGCCTCTAGAGGCCGCAATTCTCATCCGATTTGGCAGAAATTTTGTACAACGGCTTCTCTCATGACCTTCAACATATGTGTTTTATATGGTCCGTATCGATCAATAGCTTGATACAGCTCTCATATAAACCGATCTCCCGATTTATCTTCTTGAGCCCCTACAAGGCGCAATTCTAATCCGAATGAACTGAAATATCGCAAAATGACTTCTACAATGTTCAGCATTCATTTATGGTCCGAATCGGACTATAACTTGATATAACTCCAATAGCATAACAGTTCTTATTCAATATTCTCTGTTTGCCTAAAAGGAGATACCGCGCATAGAATTCGACAAATGCGATCCAAAGTGGAGGTTGTATAACATTCGGCCCGGCTGAACTTATCACGCTCTTACTTGTTAGTTTTTTGAGCGTACAGCAAGCCGATTACTGGCTTAGTTGTATGTCCATAGTAGCATGGGGGGACAAATTTCCGCAACCTCTTTTCAACCTAACCTAAGCGCGCTTTCAACAGATGGACGAACGGATGGACAAGCCTAGTTGGACTTAGATGTCATGGCGAGAATATAAATACCTTATGGGGTATTGGTCACATATTTCGATGTTTTCCAAACGGAATCCTGTGGTAGGGGGTATAAAACCCTTAAAAATAGTGCTTCTTAGCAATTTAATGTAAAATTTTGTGCTTCTCCTCATACAAAAAATCAAAAGACTTAAGACACAAACCTGTAATTTACCAAATATCAACACCATTCGTTGGTTTATCGTTCACTTCCGCTTTGATGGATTTGAGATTAAAGATTTCTCATCAGGAAATGTATTTTTTTAACATTTTCCTTTCATATGTAAATTTTACTCAAAACACACTTCCTAATGGAAAAAGTGGAAAAAGAAGAAAATAATCACACTGACTGTGTGTTTAGTAACATCCTTGGTGACCAAACTATAAATTTCCTAAAGAAAAATCAAACCAGTTCATTTGTAACTCTCGCTTTTTATTTGAAGCTATCTAGTGCCAATTAATATGGACAAAACACTGGCAATAAATTATTTATTTTATAATGTCAGAGTTACAACTGAAAAACCGGGTGTTATCATGGAAACCAGGTTACATACCCTCAATGCAATAAAATGTAAAAAAAATTGGAACGAAACGTTTAAAGATACACACATTGCAAGACTTGCTGCACGCACTTCCTTTATATGAGCCAACTCCTCATTTCAGATAAAAGGCAAGCCTCTTGAATTTTAAATATAAAGTGAGGCGTAAGACTGTTATTCACCCCAAAATACCAACAAAAAATTGGAAACAAATACAGTGAATTTAATAAAGTCTTCAAGCAATGACTATCAACTTTATGCTGAAATTAAAAATAAACAAACCTTGTTGGTGTTTGCCAATCAAGTGATCTCCTCCAATCACAATAAAAAAATATATGTTTTTATTTCTATTTATTTTTAATAAACCTTGTGGTGAAAATGAAAATGACAAACATCCGCAAAACAGGGTTTCACCATATCAGCAAACTTTTTTAATTTCTTTGGTTTTCCGTTAATGTTTGTGCATTTTTTTTATTTTCTTTAATAAACAAGATATGTGTGAAATTGCGCAACTCCACAAAATTCCCCAAAAAAACGAAGAGAAAAATAAATGCAGACAATGTAAAGAAAATTCCAAGTCTCCTACCACCAAAACTAAATTGCATGGTTAGCGAAAATATTCGAAAAAAAAAACAAAATCAACCAAAATCAATGTCAACAACTTGCTTGTGGGGCACCAAGCGTATTACCTCAAATCAGTGGACAAACAATCAACGTAGCAAAAAAAATGATTTTTCGTTTGTGGCCACAAATTCAAATCAACAACAAAATTTAGCTGCATTTCAATGCAAACCAGCATAGACTGCTCTGTTACATTTGGTTTTGTAAACTCTTTGTTTTTGGTCTCTAAAATGCCTTTTTTTTTTTTCTTCATTTGAAGCGCTGCAGACAGGTTTGAGTTAATAAGTCTAGTTTAAACAGCTTTACCCCTCGAGGATTTTGTTTGAAAATAATCTCTTTTTTTCCCAGTTGCCCCCAAAAACAAGTTCAATGTAGTGTTGCATATTCCCCAAGTCCGTTGCAGCTGAAATAGCTAAAATTATAGATTTTTATGCAATTTGGTCTTAACATTAGCAACCATCAAACTAATGACATTTAAATGTTATTTTATGTTATTGTTGGCAAGTAGTAATCTTTCCATCGAAGTAAAATGCTAAACTTGCATGTGAAGAGTTTGGTGTTGTGAATAACATTTTACCAAGAAGATGAAGAAGCTTGCATTTCACATTTGGCATTTGCGGAAAGATATCTAGTATGTATTAGTGGCAATAAAATTCAAGCTTGCAAAATTGTTAGCTGGGAAATGTTGATAGCTTGGAAATATTGAGTGTAGTAGCTGGTTAAAACCTAAACAAATTGTAAACACAAATATTCATTGATTCAATGTATCAATAAGAAATTAACACTATTAGTCTCATGTGCTTATGACCTTTCGAACTATTCAGCATGACTGTATAGCGCTACGAAAAGTTGCTGTTTAGGTAAATTTATTTTTAAGAAAAATTCAACATCATATTTGCAAATTTTTTTGATATCATCACCATTGTGTGGGGGTTGTACGAACTCAGCCATATCGTTTGTAAATACTGATCTGAGGCCATCTTAGCGCAGAGATTAGCATGTTAAATCGTTGACCACTCAGAGAGATCTGGCGTTGTTGGTCAACGGAGATGGTTGGTGCGATTTAAGCGAAATTTTTGTCTTCTAGTATCCTAAAAACAACAAGAAAAGCGTGCTAAGTTCGGCCGGGCCAAATCTTATATACCCTCCATCATGGATCGCAATTGTCGAGTTCTTTTCCCGGCATCTCTTCTTAGGCAAAAAAGGATATAAGAAAAGATTTGCTCTGCTATTAGAGCGATATCAAGATATGGTCCGGTTTGGACCACAATTAAATTATATGTTGGAGACCTGTGTAAAATGTCAACCAATTCGAATAAGAATTTTGCCCTTTGGGGGCTCAAGAAGTAAAATAGAAAGATCAATTTATATGGGAGCTGTATCGGGCTATAGACAGATTCAGACAATAATAAACACGTATGTTGATGGTCATGAGAGGATCTGTCGTACAAAATTTCATTCCAATCGGATAAGAATTGCGCACTCTAGAGGCTCAAGAAGTCAAGATCCCAGATCGGTTTATATGGCAGCTATATCAGATTATGAACCGATTTGAACCATACTTGGCACAGTTGTTGGATATCATAACAAAATACTTCGTGCAAAAATTCATTCAAATCGGATAAGAAATGCGCCCTTAAGAGGCTCAAGAAGTCAAGATCCAAGATCGGTTTATATGGCAGCTATATCAGGTTATGGACCGATTCGAACCATACTTGGCACAGTTGCTGGATTTCATAACAAAACACGTTGTGCAAAATTTCATTGCAATCGGATAAGAATTGCGCCCTTTAGAGGCTCAAGAAGTCAAGACCCAAGATCGGTTTATATGGCAGCTCCTTCGGACGGACAGACGGACGGACATGGCTAGATCGACATAGAATGCCGCGACGATCAAGAATATATATACTTTATGGGGTCTCAGACGAATATTTCAAGTAGTTACAAACAGAATGACGAAATTAGTATACCCCCATCCTATGGTGGAGGGTATAAAAATTCAAAATCATTTGTGGAAATCTTGAAACTACCATCATAGAGTGGTAGGTTATACCAACTTAGTCATAAAGTTTGTAACTCCTCTAAATATTGATCTGCGACCCCATAAATTACACGGGCTGCTATTTAAGTTTCTGGCCTATTAGTGAAAATGCAAATTTTTATCATAAAAAATGGTTTTAAAGTTATTTCAAAGTATCCCGCAACACTTTTGCATGCGCTGAAACCAATTCAGTAAGCCCTTTTTCCACTCCAATTGAGACACCTCCAAAACATGGCTATTGAACGGATCAGCAGCATCATCAGGCGATTTAAATTGTTGACGGATTTGTTTTCTTTAGTTGGGGGGGGGGGGGGGAATCGAAGATTTCATTATATGCCAAGTCAAGGCTGTACGGCCGATGACCCTTCAATTCGACGTTTTAGCTGGTGAAAAAGGCTCTGGTTTGAGCCGATGTTTGAGAGCTCACATTGTAATGGTGGACAATGATTCGTCTTCTCATGTTCGATTTTTAAACTACTCCCAAGACTTCGGACAATAAAAATGTGGTGTACCACTCATAATGGACCGTCCTACGTTGCTCAAGGGGAACAGTAGCCACTTGAAAAGTTTTGCCGAAGAAAGAGGTGACCAATTGCTTCAAAGTGCTACTTCCACGAACAACTTTGGTTGGATTTGACCCGTCTTCGAAGACCCACACGGTCGCATACTACGTTGCTCAAGGGGAGCAGTCGCCACATGAACAGTTTTGCCGAAGAAAGAGGTGACCAATTGCTTCAAAGTGCTACTTCCACGAACAATTTTCGTAGGATTCGGCCGGTCTTCGAACACCCACACGGCCGCATACATGTGGATACACAATTCAACGTCTTTTTCGGTCTAATAAACGTATTTCGAAGCACTGCCATTGTATTTTTTATACCCTCCACCATAGGATGGGGAGTATACTAATTTCGTCATTCTGTTTGTAACTCCTCGAAATATTCGTCTAAGACCCCATAAAGTAAATATATTCTTGATCGTCGCGACATTTTATGTCGATCTAGCTATGTCCGTCCGTCCGTCTGTCCGTCCGTCCGCCCGTCTGTGTGTCGAAAGCACGCTATCTTCCGAAAGAGTGAAGCTAGCCGCTTGAAATTTTGCACAAATACTTTTTATTAGTGTAGGTCGGTTGGAATTAAAAATGGGCCATATCGGTCCATGTTTTGATATAGCTGCCATATAAACCGATCTTGGGTGTTGACTTCTTGAGCCTCTAGAGTGCGCAATTCTTTTCCGATTGGGATGAAAATTGCACGACGTATTTTGTTATGATATCCAACAACTGTGCCAAGTATGGTTCAAATCGGTCCATAACCTGATATAGCTGTCATATAAACCGATCTGGGATCTTGACTTCTTGAGCCTCTAGTGGTCGCAATTATTATCCGATTTGCCTGAAATTTTGTACGACGGATTCTGTCATCACCATCAACATACGTGTTTTTTATGGATGAATCTGAATCGGTCTTTAGCCTGATACAGCTGACACATAAATCGATCTCTCTATTTACGTCTTGAGCCCCCAAAGGGCGCAATTCTTATTCGAATTGGCTGACATTTTACACAAGACTCCAACATATAATTTAATTGTGATCCGAACAGGACCTTATCTTGATATCGCTCTTATAGCAGAGCAAATTTTTTCTTTTATCCTTTTTTTGCCTAAGAAGAAATGGCGCGAAAATAACTCGACAAATCCGATCCATGATGGAAGGTATATAAGATTCGCCAACATGCTCTAACCAATTCAGTAAGCACTTTTTCCACTACGATAGAGACAAATCCTAAACATGGCTATTGAACGCTTCAGCAGCATCATCTGGCGACTTAAATCGTTGACCACTTAGAGAGATCTGGCGTTGTTGGTCAACGGAGATGGTTGGTATTCAAATCTCGGTTGGGGTGCATAAGGGGGCCGCCCCACCCCTCAAACACACCAACTATATATATAGACCAACCATGACAATATGGGACTCAAATGAATGGTATTTAAGAGAAGAAAACAAATTGTGGTGCCAAGTGTTTGGTGGATCACCCTACCCCCAAAACACCCCTAAATCGGACATATTTACCGAATATGGGACCCAATTGAAAGGTATTTGCGAGTAGAATATGAATCTGATATCCAAATGTGGAACCAAGTGTTTGGGGGACCCCCTCCCCTAAATACTCCCCAGAACTTATTCACTGAATATGGCAATATGAAGCTCAAATAAAAGGTATTTGAATCTGATATTCAAATGTGGGACCAAGTGTTTAGGGGGCCGCCCCTCCCTAAAAATACCTCCCAAAGAGGACAAATTTGCGACCATAGCAGTGTGGAGCTCAATTGAAAGATCTTTGGGAGTAAGGTACGAATCTGATATCAATTTTCGGGAAGAAGTTTCGATGGGGCCACCAACATAACACCACCTAAATAGGACGTAGTTGCTGACTATTGCAATATGGGACTCAAGTAAGGGGTATTTTATAGTTGAACACGAATCTGATATATATTTTCAGGGCCAAGTCACACTGAGTGGCCACATGGGCCAAATCGGTCTATATTATGATATAGCTGCCATATAAACCAACCTTGGGTCATGAGGTCCTCTAGAGGGTGCAATTCTCATCCGATTTGACTGAAATTTTGCACATGGTGTTTTGGTATCACTTCCAACAACTGCGCTTAGTATGGCGCAAATCGGTTCATGTATTGATATAGCTGCCATATAAACTGATCTTGGGTCTTGACTTCTGGAGCCTCTAGAGGGTGCAATTCTCGTCCGATTTGAATGAAGTTTTGCACGTAGCGTTTTGGTGTCACTTTCAACCACTTTGTAAAGTATGATACAAATCCGTTTATAATCTGGTATAGCTGTTATAAACCGATCTTGGATCTTGACTTCTTCAGCCTCTAGAGCGCCCAATTCTCATTCGATTTGCCTAAAATTTTGCATGAGGTGTTTTGGTATCACTTTCAACAACTGCGCTAAGTATGGTGCAAATCGGTACATAACCTGATATAGCTGACATATAAAGCGATCTGGGATCTTGATTTCTTGAGCCTCTAGAGGGCGCAATTCTAATCCGATTTGGAAGAAATTTTGTACAACGTCTTCTCTCATGACCTTCAACATACGTGTGTAAGATGATCTGAATCGATCAATAGTTTGATACAGCTCCCATATAAACTTTTCTCCCGGTTTTGCTTCTTGAGCCCCTACAAGGGGCGCAGTTCTTATCCGAATGAACTGAACTATTACACAATGACTTCTACAATGTTCAGCATTCATTAATGGTCCGAATCGGACTATAACCAATAGCACAACAGTTCTTATTGAATATTCTTTGTATGCCTTAAAAGATACAATGCGAATAGAACTCGACAAATGCGATGCATGGTGGAGAGTATAAATGATTCAGCCCGGCCGAACTTAGCACGCTCTTACTTGTTTTAGCTGATTTGGATAGCTGACAAAATTTTCTATATTTTTGCATCAATATGTGCTAAGATCCGATTCTTCGAGTAACAAATTCAAAAATGTCGAAAAAGCTAATTTTTGGATTTTTTTAGTCAAAAAAGGTAATTTCATTGTTTTGTCTCTAAAAGAAACATTTTAACAAAAGCTTCCAATTCAGCTCATTATACTGTAAAGAGGAGTTGAAGTAAAAGCGTTTTATTATAATTTGAAATTTTTATAACTTGTGTTGACTCAAGTAGGAGATATTATATGTAGTACAAAATTGTCGTTTTTTACGAAAAAATTGGAAAACCCTTCAAGTTCTCACAACAGAATACTTAAACCCGCAACTTGTTAACATATTTTTGTTACCCCAGGTAATACCCAAAAATTGTTTGATGTTTGAAGGTTTGGAGTCAGTGCCGATTTTGCAAGCACCCTTCCCCAGCATGGGCATTTTGGGAATTTTCATAGAAAAATGTGGCCAAAATTTTTGGCTTATTTTTTTTTAAAGATGTCTATCCACAATCTATTGAAAAATTAGAGCAATATCAAATTTAAAGCGTAAAGAGCGAATATGTTATACGATATACTAAATTTCAGGGGTCAAGAGCGTCTGTGCCCTCTGATTAAGTTATCCCCTAACAATTTTTGTTTGCTTTACGAAATGTTCATTTGTGGATCGTTTCCAAAATTTGTTTATTTGTTGGAAAATGCTTCTCAAGCCCTGTAAAACACATGCTTTTTCAAAACAAATATCTGTAATTGTTGTGGAAATAGTTACTAAGCCTTAACATGTTGTCAGTGTCTCTGCTCTTACTCCTATGTCGCCCACAAACGTCTCAGTTTGGAAATGGGTTTTTCAACTTAACGGAGTCATTAACGCCATCGAATTTAATTCTTTTGTTTCTTTCCTTTTGAATTTCTTATGTAGAAGTTTACTAAACATTTTCTTCAAAGTCTTTTGTTTTTAAAAACATTGTTAGACTGTGATAAAAAAAAAATCACAAATATTGTCCTTTCAAATGTAAATATGTATAATAAACCATTAAATTTTCATTATGTTTCTACTTTTGTTGTCTAGCAAAGAAAAATTACTGCCAGACCAGGTATAATCCATAGCATATGTGAACATTCAGTTCTTGCAGACATTCAACTTCCTTTCATTTACGATCCTAAGACAAAGTTTACTCAACCATTTGTGCAACATAAAACCCAGCAATTGCAATATTTTCCATTCAATAACGCAAGCAGGCAATCGCTTCATTACATTAACATGCCCAACGAGTTTGTGCCTTAAGTCTTTTGTTATGTTCCTTTCCTTTTCCGTAGCAGACTAACCACACATTGAATTCCTTCATTGCTAGACATTGAGTCATACATAAAGTCAATGAATGTTGAAATTTTTTCGAAGTAATTGCAAATTAACAAGAAGCTTAAAAGATCATATTTTAAGACTTAAGACTAAATACAAACCCCTCAGACAAAGCCACGGTAGCTATGAATTTGAGTTGATTCATTAATATTTTTATGTTAATATTCAATGGCTTTTGCAAGATTGTAAATTAAGGGAAATACAAAAAAAAACCATAAGCTGCCAACGGCAGATATTAATAAATTTTATTAATTCCACGCAGTCAGCCATTGTTATGCGAGGTTTTCCGTTTATTGTTATGTTATAATTTTCACAAACAATTCAATTTGATGTCAAGTCTTGGAAAAAGACTTTTCGATTTAGTTAGTTGAAAATGTTGTTGAGTTAAGGTTTGTTTTTCAATGTCAGTGAGGTTAACATGAGGCAATTAAATGGAAAATAAATTTCAAGTTCTTGTATTCAAACCTCCAATGTCAATGGGAGTTTGCTTTTTGCTGATGCTTAAAGTGTTTTGATTCTTGTGTTTATTCATTCATTAGCAATTTAAATGGGAATATAAGACAATTATATATGACGAGCTTAAGTGCTGTAGTGATTGAAATAATAAAAAAATAAATAAATAATCAATGTTAGAAGTTTTTTTTTTTCATTTTTACTTCTTTGATCTGTAAAAACCACTTTTTGTGATGACAGTTAATGTAGCACAATGAAATGAAACTTTTTGCTCATTCGATCTTTGCTTGGAAACGCCTTATGTTGAACGTTTATACGGCTGCCACTATAGACAATTGTCCAAGTTGGGAATGAGGAAATGATGTGAATGAATTAAAGTGTTTCAATTATTGGTTGCGCACAAGGATCGTAAATTGTTTTATGACTGAGCGAGAAAAACCCAAACAGGTATTTTTAAATGAACTGCCTTTGGTTGACTTAGTTTTATTGATAGAAATGTCGGATGAAGTGTTAAAAGTTGATAATTCTAGCACTAAAGAAGCGGAGTTTAAATGACCCTAAACGCCCAGGTTTAAATGGGCGAAACATTTCGAAAACATCGAAGTTTTTATGAAATTTTCTCCAAAGAATAAATTTTTAAAAAATTCAAGTAAAAAGGCATTAGTTCAGCCGGGCCGAACTTTGGATCCCCACCACCGGGGGTATATATGTAAACCAATTTTCATTAAAATCCAATGAAAAAATTCATTATTAATGCACCCATAGCAGCTATATCCAAATATGGTCCAATTTGGACCGAATTCGACACGGACATGGAGTGGTCTAATATTGTATGTAAACCACCTTTCGTCATAATCCGATGAAAAATTCATTTTTTATGCACCCATAGCAGCTATATCCACATATGATCCAATTTGGACCAAATTCGGCACGGACATGGAGTGGTCTAATAAATACAAGTCACAAGTTCAATTTTGATTCAATATTGGTCTCCTTGGCAGCTATATCCCAATATAGGCCGATCTTAACCATAAAAGGCACGAAAGGCACGGTCGAAAAACCTTACATAAGTCGCTTTTTCAAATTTCAGCAAAATCGAACAAAAAATGCACCTTTTATGGACTCAATACCTTAAATCGAGAGATTGTTCTATATGGCAGCTAAATGCAAATCTGGACCGATCTGGGCCATCTTCAAGAAGCATATCGGGGGGTCTAACACAACTCATTGTCCTAAATTTCAGTGAAATTTGAAAAAATGGGACTTTTATGAGCCAAAGACCTTAAATCAAAAAATCAGACTATATGGCAGCTATATCCAAATCTGGTCCTATCTGGGACAAATTGAAAAAAAAAACATGTAAAAGTTCGGCCGGGCCTCCACCATGGATCGCATTTGTCGCGTTCTTTTCCCGGCATCTCTTCTTAGGCAAAAAAAAGGATATAAGAAAAGATTTGCTCTGCTATTAGAGCGATATCACGATATGGTCCGGTTCGGACAACTATTGGGTTGCCTAAAAAGTAATTGCGGATTTTTTAAAAGAAAGTAAATGCATTTTTAATAAAACTTAGAATGAACTTTAATCAAATATATTATAGTCATTTTGTTCGATAACCTTTTGCCATCTTCCTGGCAAATTTACTATTCCACGCTCATAGAACTTCTGGCCTTTATCTTCAAAAAACTGAACCAAGTGCGATTTTATAGCCTCATCATTGCCGAAAGTTTTACCATTTAAGGAGGTCTGCAAAGATCAAAATAAATGATTGTCTGATGGTGCAAGGTCAGGGCTATATGGTGGATGCATCAAAAGTTCCCAGCCAAGCTCACTCAGTTTTTGGCGAGTGACCAAAGATGTGTGCGGTCTAGCGTTGTCCTGGTGGAATATGACACCTTTACGATTGACCAATTCGGGTCGCTTCTCCTTGATGGCTGTATTCAATTTGTCCAATTGTTGACAGTAAACATCCGAATTAATCGTTTGGTTCCTTGGTTCACCATGCTTGAACCATGATCGTTTTCGACTAACGTTGTTGTAAACAATCCATTTTTCATCTCCAGTTATGATTCGTTTTAAAAACGGATCGAATTCATTGCGTTTAAGGTGCAAAACACAAGCGTTGATTCGGTTTGTTAAATGAATTTCTTTCAATGCATGTGGTACCCATATTAAAATTGACGCCAAACAAACAAATATAAACAAAATTTCGCGCACTTTTTTTCTAAAGCAAGCTAAAAGTAACAGCTGATAACTGACAGAAGAAAGAATGCAATTACAGAGTCACAAGCCGTTGAAAAAATTTGTCAACGCCGACTATATTACTACTATATTACCGACAATTACTTTTTGGGCAACCCAATATATGGGAGCTGTATCGGGCTATAGACCGATTCAGACCATAATAAACACGTATGTTGATGGTCATGTGAGAATCCGTCCTACAAAATTTCAGGCAAATCGGATAATAATTGCGACCTCTAGAGGCTCAAGAAGTCAAGACCCAAGATCGGTTTATATGGCAGCTATATCAGGTTATGAACCGATTTGAACCATACTTAACACACAAAACAAGTCGTGCAAAATTTCGTTCCAATCGGATAAGAATTGCGCACTCTAGAGGCTCAAGAAGTCAAGACCCAAGATCGTTTTATATGGCAGCTATATCAAAACATGAACCGATATGGCCCATTTACAATACCAACCGACCTACACTAATAAGAAGTATTTATGCAAAATTTCAAGGGGCTAGCTTTACTCCTTCGGAAGTTAGCGTGCTTTCGACAGACAGACGGACGGACGGACATGGCTAGATCGACATAAAATGTCACGACGATCATGAATATATATACTTTATGGGGTCTCAGACGAATATTTCGAGTAGTTGCAAACAAAATGACGAAATTAGTATACCCCCCATCCTATGGTGGAGGGTATAAAACTTTGACTTTTATGGGCCCAAAACCTCCAATCGAGTGATCGGTCTATATGACAGTTATATCCATATCTGAACCGATTTGGGCCAAATTGAAGAGGAATCTCGAAGGGCCTAACACAACTCACTGTCCTAAATTTCAGAGAAATCGGAAAAAATGCGACATTTATGGGCCCAAGACCTTAAATCGAGAGATCGGTCTATATGGCAGCTGTATCCAAATCTGGACCGATCTGGGCCAAACTAAAGAAGGAGTGGCCTAACACAACTCCCTTTCTCAATTTATAGCAAAGTCGTATAATAAATGTGGCTTTTACGGGCCAAAGACCTTAAATCGGCAGATCGGTTTATTAAGACAAGGTCCGCTATCTCTCTGAATTAAACCTGCCTATGAGCAAAAAATGAATCTGTGCAAAGTTTTAGCTCAATATCTCAATTTTTCAAGACTGTAGCGTGATTTCAACAGACAGACAGACGGACGGACATAACTTTATCGTCTTAGACGTTTACGACGATCAAGAATATATATTCTTTATAGGGTTGGAAATGGATATTTCGATGTGTTGTAAACGGAATGACAAAATGAATATACCCCCATCCTTCAGTGGTGGGTATAAAAATTAATTTGTGTTTGTTTGTTTGTTCCGTATAGACCCAAAAACGGCTTTACCGATTAACTTGAAATTTCCACGAAATGTTCTCTAAAGACAAAATTTCCGTGAAATATTCTCTAAAGACAAAATTTCCGTGAAATATTCTCTAAAGACAAAATTTCAATGAAATCTTTTTTCTCTTTCATTCAAAAGTTTACAATTTTGAATTTAATATTACCAGACAGTGCTTGCTGATATCAGCAGATAAATTTCTCTGTATGTAGCAATATGAGCAAAAAATAGTTTTTCTGTCTCTATATATTTTAAGATTAATCCCCCTAATGACTCTCCATTCAAAAATCAGACTATTTTCCAAGTCAAAAAATAAGATTTTGCAATTCATTTAAATAAAATCCAAACCATCTATCCTCTCTTTGCTGTATGCCAGAAACACTTTGCCACGATACGATTTTTAGGAACAAAAAATCCCAACACAAACAAAATTATGCTAACAAAACAAAAAGAACAAAAGCATATGACATCAACTAATGCTCAACAATATCAGTAAAGGCAAAAAACAAAAGACTTAAGACACAAGCGTGATGTTCGACATGAACATGTTGTAAAATTTTGAAGGTATAAAGAAGCTCATGACTGAAGGACAAACACGAAGTGCCATAATTAGTTTCTGAATTGAATGAAACTTGGAGTTTTTCTACATCTTGGAGTAATCAAATGATGCTGTGGTAACAACAACATAATTAATTAAATAAAGATGAATATCAAAGAAATATTATGGAGCTTTTTGTTTGCCTTGTTAAGAGAAGAAAAACATATGTATAAGGGGTTTTTGATATAAATCTTAAAAAAGGGTGTCGGTGCCAATCCATGATGAAATTAATTTTGATCAAAAAATCTCAAGCAAAAATCACAAACATTGTATTCAGCATCAACAGATGACTGACTTTGATTTTTGATTTGACTAATGATTCTTTTTGTGTGAGTCAAACAAGTACCTTTGTTCATTTTTGCTTATTTGTTGATAAAGTTATGAACAAAATATGAAAATTAACTATTGATTCACAAATTGTATGTGTTGATAGAAAATGCTAATGAAATTTGATGAAAAAGTTGTTTGAAAACGCCTCTGACAATATTATTCTTAAGCAAAACAAAACAAAAAAAAAAACATTATAACCAACCACGCCACCCACACATGTGCTTGCTTTGCTGCACAACTTAGGAAGAAAAATTAAAAAAAAAAAACCCATACGAAAAGACATTAAGACATCATTCAGAATTCTTTCAGAACTATTGGAACAAAAATTCTTACAGACAAGTAGTCCACAAATCATTCAGAATTCCTTTCGAACTGTCGGAAAAAAAATTTCAAAAAAACAACCCATATGAAAAGACTTTCAGACATCGTTCAGAATTCTTTCAGAACTGTCGGTACAAAAATTCCCTCAGAATGTCCAACAGAATTCGGAACGAACTCGGCAAGATCTTGTCAGAAGACTTCAGAATTTGTTCAGATTTGTCTGATATCAGACAATTGGTTCGCTGAGTGAAGTATGGTAAAATGGGTCTATTAATAGTTAAAGTCGGGATTTGGGGTTTGAGTATCTAAATGGCTTGATTTATACCTGAGTTAGAACGTGGAGTACACTTCCCACCGTTGCGTGCAGATACGTTAATATCGCAAAAACTAAAAAAGGATAATGAGAGTTTTTGACAAGAAAACCCCAATGAACTTTTATATTTTAAGATAAGCATTTTCTTGTATGTTTCGATAAGAATTGCGCCCTCTAGACGCTTAAAAAGTATATTCGGCAGATCGGAGCTTTGGAGTTCAAACAAAAAATTTTCTCAAAATTTAATGAAAATGAGATTTTTAGCAACTTTTTAGTGTCATGTTGCAATTGATGATTTCTATATTTTAAAAACCAGTAAAAGCGTGCTAAGTTCGGCCGGACCAAATCTATTTAATATACTCTCCACCATGGATCGCTTATGTCGATTTATTTTCCTGGCATCTCTTCTTAGGAAAAAAATGATATATGAAAAGATTTGCTCTGCTATTAGAGCGATATCAAGATATGGTCCGGTTTGGAGCACAATTAAATTATATATTGGAGTCCTGTGTAAAATATCAGCCAATTCGAATAAGAATTGCGCCCTTTGGGGGCTCAAGAAGTAAAATAGAGAGATCGATTTATATGGGAGCTGTATCGGTCCGATTCAGACCATAATAAACACTTATGTTGATGGTCATGAGAGAATCCGTCGTACAAAATTTCAGTCAAATCGGATAATGATTGCGACCTCTAGAGGCCCAAGAAGTCAAGATCCCAGATCGGTTTATATGGCAGCTATATCAGGTTATGAACCGATTTTAACCTTATTTGACACAGTTGTTGAAAGTAAAAAAAAAATACGTCATGTAAAATTTCAGCCAAATCAGATAGGAATTGCGCCCTCTAGAAGCTCAAGAAGTCAAGTCCCCAGATCTGTTTATATACGACAGCTGTATCAGGTTATGAACCGATTTGAACCATACTTGGCACAGTTGTTGGATATCACAACAAATGACTTCGTGCAAAAATTCATTCAAATCGGATAAGAATTGCGCCCTCTATAGGTTCAAGAAGTCAAGACCCAAGATCGGTTTTTATGACAGCTATATCAGGTTATGAACCGATTTGAACCATACTTGGCACCGTTGTTAGATATCATAACAAAACACGTCGTGCAAAATTTCATTCCAATCGGATAAGAATTGCGACCTCTAGAGGCTGAAATATTCAAGACCCAAGATCGGTTTATATGGCAGCTATATCAGGTTATGGATCGATTCCAACCATACTTAACACAGTTGTTGGATATCATAACAAAACACGTCGTGCAAAATTTCATTCCAATCGGATAAGAATTGCGCTTTCTAGAGGCTCAAGAAGTCAAGACCCAAGATCGGTTTATATGGCAGCTATATCAAAACATGGACCGATATGGCCCATTTACAATACCAACCGACCTACACTGATAAAAAGTATTAATGCAAAATTTCAAGTTGCTAGCTTTACTCCTTCGGAAGTTAGCGTGCTTTCGACAGACAGACGGACGGACATGGCTAGATCGACATAAAATGTCACGATGATCAAGAATATATATACTTTATAGGGTCTCAGGTGAATATTTCGAGTAGTTACAAACAGAATGATGAAATTAGTATACCCCCTTCCTATGGTGGAGGGTATAAAAATATTTGTGGCGCTAAGCCTAGTAGGCTTTTGACTATTTCAAAAGCTTTAAAATCTTCTATATGGTCATAAAACCTAACATATTTGGTGGTGTACCACTGTGGCACAGGGTATTATAACTTTTTGCGTTCGATTACAACGCTGAGAAGAAGAGCTAGTCTGACTAGATTTCAATATAGGTTCCATATATTAAAAGTTGTACGTAAACTCGATGGTGTAGGGTATCATATAGTCAGCTCCGCACAAGGTTTTTGTGCGGATGGTTAATGGTTTTTTCATTAAAAATATAGTGGCTTAGGAAAACCCTAAGGAACATTTCTTTTTGAGGTACTACGCCACGTAAAAGCTCTCTCCATGGAGGTGTCGCACTGCGGCAAGCCAACGTTGAGCTTAAAACACTTTAATCGAAAAGTACTCAATGAAATGTTAAAAATTTGCCCCTGTTCCTTAATGGAATGTTCATAGGCAAATTTGCAATTTGTTGGTTCATATACGTAGTCTGAGCCGCCTGACATTTTTAATCAAATTTCATGAAGAAAATATTTTTGTCCTCTCATGTGTAGATGAATAAATACAATTTTCCTCCTCACATAATGTCATGTTTTGGGGGGAAATCAACAGTTTGACGAAAGTACAAAATTAAAAAATTTTTAAAATTCTTGGAAGCAGGATTTCTCTTGTAAAAGTCATTTATTTCCTTGTTAAATTTCTTTCCATATTAAAAAAAAAAACTGCAGGCAGGAAATATTTATTGCAGCAATATAATAGCGGCTTAGGAAAATGTTATATATTTTTTGTTTTGTTTAACATTTTATTTTGCCAAAAGTGTCTGAAAACATACATTTTAGCCCTAATTTATAGAGAAAAACGATCCATAGGGTAATTAAGGAACTCATTTTTGCAAACATTTTATTTCAAAATTTTAAGAGTTATTAATTTTGTGTTGAGCTAAGTACATTTTTAAAAACTTATTTTTGATTTTTTCCCCATTTTGTTATTTTTATTGCTTCACAAAACAGTTAAGACATACAATGAAGATCATTAGTCTTGAAAAATTGTAAACACCAACAGCATTGATTTAATCCCAAAGACAAACAAGCCGACATACTTGCACCATAACATTCAAAAATAAATAAAACTACAAAAAACACCAAAATTTATAAAGTCTTTTATTTAAACACTCAGACAAAAAACAGCAGCTTAACAACAAATACAGTATATTACACTTTACACTTAGTAGACTTTATTTATTGCTTCAACTCGACTATATAAAGCTTAATTAAAAAAAATATATTGTTTAAATATTTTTGCTTTGTGTGGTTCATTTGTGACCTTTTTTTAGCACCTTTTATTGACTTTGATTTCGTAAAGGTAGTAACTAACGAGTAAATAATAAATATAAACAAATGTAATTAACCATAACAATTAACACTTGGTCAATGCAAGAAAAAAAAACACAAATTTCAGCACTTTTAATCTTTTATGATCTGTAGCAAAGCTAAATTTGACACGCAGCAGTGAACAACAGCAGCAAGATTGTAATCGGCGTAGTTTTGAGATTTGATTGGAGTCATCCAAGCAAGAAGCCCTTGGCAATATTTCTTCAGCAGCAACAACAACAAAAAAAAGCACGCAAAACCTTTTTTACGCAATTTTGATATCCGCAAACAGCACTTTTTTGCTACGCAGGGAAATGCTTTCGACTTTTTGGCCTTTAGACTTCTGAAAACACCTGCTGGCACATTTTAAACACTCACACACTTATGAAAAATAACACACACACACACAAAATAAATCCATTCCTACTAAAACCCTGTTTCAATCGAACTAAACTGAAAAACCCATTAAAATTCCATTGAATGACAAAAGAAAAAAATTTTAAATAAATTAATTTTTTTTATTTCTTTTTTTTTTCTATTCCCCAAAAATGTGACGATCTTTCTCTCTCTCTCCCTTAAAAATTTGTAAATCGCGCCGTTTTGAAAACTTCAAAACCGAACCGAACTGTAGCTGCGCATATCAGCAACTGGTGGCAAAAATGGTTTGCTTGTAACTCGAAGACCTGTATTGAGTGTGCGCCGACGCTTAATTACCACCACAGCAGCTCCAACATCACTCAACCCCGACTTGAATACAGCGACCGAGAGCGATAGTTATACCCAATCACCCAATACAGTCACAACTATACAGCAGCAGCAGCAGCAACCCACAACAACTACGACCTCAGCTTCCTCCACTGATGATGGTGTTGAATATACAACGACCTCTAAATATTATCGCATACGCACCCTACGGCCATCGTCATACACTTACTTGGCATCAGGGGGAACCTCTGCTGCTACTACACCAGCCACAACGCTGGCAACATTTGTCAAAGCCGGCTACAAGTCGAAAAATCAACAGAAAACTGAAAATGATTTGAGGTTGGCGCCATCGGCCACCTCAGCAACATCGGGCAACGATATTGAAGTCAAGCAGCAAACAAAAAATCCCTCAGTTTCGGCAACTTTCAGACGGAAATATCAAGCGAGACGTTTAACGACAACAACAGCATCATCAACAAATCCCGATGGTTCAGGTATGTAGAGATACATGTTGAAAAAACACACACACAAAAACAAATGTGATGGGTTGTGTAATGGGTGGGTTTTATTACATGGGGATTTAAAATGGTAACAAAGCCATTAAAGACTAATGAACAAATAAAGAATTTTTACATTCCCCTTAGGAAATCATGTTGAACATATTCGACAACCATCTTCTTTCTATTACATAAAAATTAAATTGTTGCCCTGTTTGTCTGTTCCGAATAGACTCAAAAACGGCTGAACCGATTTTCACGAAAAATTCCCTGATGGTAGAGTTTGGACCCACGGTCACAAAAGGTACTAAATTTTTTGATATCCAAAGGTGGGGCGGACCCTCCCCCATGCACCAATTTTCAAAAACGTCAGATCTCGGAAATGAGTGTACCGATTTAAGCGAAATTTGGTATGCCACCTTATGGTACTCCAAAAGCCCGACATTGATATAAAATGTTTGGGTCAAATTAAGAGTAGAGTACGAACTTTGCATACAAATTTCGCTCAAAGTGTTCGTGGGGTCTTCCAACCCCAAAAAACCCCCAACAGGACTCTTTCGGGCACTATGGGTATCAAATGAAAGGTATTTAAAAGTAGAGTACAAATCTGACATGAAAATGTATTCCTTGGTGTATGAGGGGCCTTCCCACCCCCCATAACCCCCCGCACGGACATGTTTACCGATTGGGACAATTTAGGTATCAAACGAAAGGATGTTAAGAGTAGAGAACAAACTTAGTACAAAAATTTCGCCCAAAGTGTTTTGGGGGTCCTCCACCCCTAGAAAACCCCCAACAGGACCCTTTCACCGCTTTGGGCACTATGGGTATTAAATGAAAGGTATTTAAAAGTAGAGAATTGGTCTGACATAGAAACGTATTCCTTGGTGTCTGAGGGGTACTAAATTTGGGTGCACCGATTTATGCGAAATTTTACATGCCACCTTATGGTACACCAAAACACGAAATTAGTAAACAAAATTTTTGATCAAATACTCTGGAGGGACGCCCCATCCAAAAACCCACCCGAACGGACATGTTTACTGATTGGGACAATCGGGTATCAAATGAAACTGATGTCATGTCAATCGTCCACATATGATACGATATCTATGCCGTCTGGAAGGGGTGGAATGGAGGATGGTAAAGGTGCAGGAGATATCACCCCGCCTTGGCGAACTGACTGGCGACCACACGGATAATGCGCTACCCAGCATTTTAGACCTGGATGGAGGGACGTATTGGCGATGTCGTCAAAAAGTTTGGCATTGCTGAACGTGTCGAATGCTTTCGATTGGTGCAGTGCCACAAGGATCGCCCTATCACATGGCCTGGGCTTATTGAGACACGGCAAATGTGTGCGGTGATGGCATGCACAGCAGATGTTGTGCTATGCGGTCTTCAAAATCCATGCCCATGCTCGGCGAATGGAAATTCTCCAACGATGCGCGGGAGAATTTGTGGGGGGTGTCAGTTCAGTGAAGCCGCAATTGGTGTATTCTCTTAAGCCGGCCCAATCGACTCTCTTCTGATTGGTAAACGTCCGGCGTTCAGGGGTTATGAAGTCGGGTGGTTGGTCGATCGTGGGAATTATGTAGAGGTGATCTGATCCAAAAGAAATGACGGCTTGCCAGAATACGTCACTCAGGAGATTAGGGGATGCAATGGAAATGTCTGGCGAGCTGCTGCACCTCCTCGTAATTCTAGCAAAACATGGAGCCTTCAATCTGCTCTGACAAAGCTATGCCCCGCTGGTTGTTACCTATGGGAAAATGCAATGAAGTGTGATGTGCATTAAAGTTCCCTAGAAGCAGGCGGTTATGGCCAACCAATAGGCCACTATTGTCCGGCCTATAATTTTGGCAATTAATTGAGACACAAGTACCAACCGGCGGTAAGTACATTATACACGTTGTATACGTAACTGCTATCCCCATCCCCAGGCAAGATGGGTCTATACTGCAAGGAATTGTGTACCACGAAGGCCAATATGCCACCTCCACTCCTAAAGCGATCGTTACGTAGCACATCAGCTTTGTCTCCTGAATCGCTGCGAGTTCTTCCAACTCGTAAAAGCTACTATCTTGTCAATCTTTCCTTGGAGTCCATTGCAATTCTATTGGTCCAGCAATATTGGGACTGGGGTGCTGCTGTCGCAAATATTGCCACACGGCAGAGGTCACATAGTCCGACGACGAGAACGCCACTCAGACCCCAAGGAATAAATTTTTGTGTCAGATTTGTACTCTACTTTGTATTTAAACCTTCCATTTGATACCTATATTGCCTAAAGCGATAAATGTGTCCTGGGGGGTGGTGTGTTTGGGGATGGGTTACTCCCCCCACACTTAGTGTGATATTTTTATGCCAAGTAGGTACTCTACTCTAAAATAACCTTCATTTGATACCCATCTTATCAAAATTGGTAAACATGTTCGTTCGGGTGGATTTGGGATGGGGCGGCCCCCCACCCCACCTATGTTGTTTGATCCCAAAATTTTATACCTATTTCGTGTTTTTGGGGTATCATAAGGTGGCATACAAAATTTGGCTTTAATCGGTGCACACATCTCCGAGATCTGGCGTTTTTGAAATTGAGGGTAAGGGGGAGGGTCCGCCCCCTTCGTATATCAAAAAATGTGGTATCCTATATCCACCGGGGGTTCAAACTCTACCATCTGTGAAAATTTCATGAAAATCGGTTCAGCCGTTTTCGAGTCTATGTGGAACAGACAATCAAACAACCGAATAAACAAACATAGGGCAACAATTTCATTATACCCAACGTAGGATAGGGGGTATATTCATTTATGCATTCCGTTTGCAACACAACGAAATATCTATTTCCGACCCTACAAAGTATATATATTTCGGATCGTCGTAAAAATCTAAGACGATTTAACGATGTCCGTGTTTCTGGCCGTCTGTTGTAACCACTCTACAACCTTCAAAAATTGAGATTTTGAGCTAAAATTTGGCACAGATACGTTTTTTAATGCACGCTGGTTAAGTTCTTGAACGAGACACATCGGGCCATATTTGGATATAGCTGCTATTTACACCGATCTGCCGGTAAAGGGTCTAATGCCTATAAATACTTTATTTTTACCCGATTTCGCTGAAATTTGAAATAGTGTGTAGTTTTAGGTCTCCCGACATCTGGCCCAAATATGGTTCAGATCGGACTATATTTAGATATAGCTGTCATATAGACCGATCTGCCGATAAAGTGTCTGAAGCTATAAAAGCTTTACTTTTTATCCGATTTCGCTGAAATTTAAAACAGTGGGTTATTTTAAGCCTTCCGACATATGACCCATATATGGTAGATCGGATCGGATTATATTTAGATATAGCTGTCACATAGACCGATCTGCCGATTAAGGGTCTGAAGCCCATAAAAGCTTTATTTTTTATTCGATTTCGCTGAAATTTTATAGTTTTAAGCCTCCCAATATGGGACCCAAATATGGTTCAGATCGGACTTTATTTAGATATAGCTGCCATATAGACAGATATCTCGATTTCAAGGTCTTAGGCCATAAAAGGGCATTTATTGTCCTATTTCGCTAAAATTTTACACAGTGACTTATGTTAGGGTTTTCGACATCGGTGTTCTAAAGGGTGATTTTTTTGAGGTTAGGATTTTCATGCATTAGTATTTGACAGATCACGTGGGATTTCAGACATGGTGTCAAAGAGAAAGATGCTCAGTATGCTTTGACATTTCATCATGAATAGACTTACTAACGAGCAACGCTTGCAAATCATTGAATTTTATTACCAAAATCAGTGTTCGGTTCGAAATGTGTTCATTCACCGTTCAGCGATGAGGCTCATTTCTGGTTGAATGGCTACGTAAATAAGCAAAATTGCCGCATTTGGAGTGAAGAGCAACCAGAAGCCGTTCAAGAACTGCCCATGCATCCCGAAAAATGCACTGTTTGGTGAGGTTTGTACGCTGGTGGAATCATTGGACCGTATTTTTTCAAAGATGCTGTTGGACGCAACGTTACGGTGAATGAACACATTTCGAACCGAACACTGATTTTGGTAATAAAATTCAATGATTTGCAAGCGTTGCTCGTTAGTAAGTCTATTCATGATGAAATGTCAAAGCATACTGAGCATCTTTCTCTTTGACACCATGTCTGAAATCCCACGTGATCTGTCAAATACTAATGCATGAAAATCCTAACCTCAAAAAAATCACCCTTTATATGGTTCGAATCGGTCTATATTTGGATAAAGCTTCCAAAAAGACCAATATTTTGCTCTACAAAAGTGATATTAGACCCCTCAATGTCCGTGCCGAATTTGGTCCAAGAGGGAGCATATTTCGATATAGCTGCTATGATTATGATGGATTATGACGAAAGGTTTACATATATACTCGAGGTGGTGGGTATCCAAAGTTCGGCCCGGACGAACTTGATGCCTTTTTACTTGTTATACACTCCACCATAAAACGGGGGTATACTAATTTCGTCATTCTGTTTGTAACACCTCGAAAAATGCGTCTGAGACCCCATTAAGTATACATGCTCTTGATCGTCATGTCATTTTAAGTCGATCTAGCCATGTCCGTCCGTCTGTTCGTCCGTCTGTCCGTCCGTCCGTCCGTCTGTCCGTCCGTCCGTCCGTCCGTCCGTCCGTCTGTCTGTCGAAATCTTGCTAACTTTCGAAGGAATAAAGCTAGCCGCTTAAAATTTTGCACAAATACTGTTTATTAGTGTAGGTCGGTTGGGTTGTAAATGGGCCAAATCGGTCCATGTTTTCATATAACTGCAATATAAACCGATTTTGGATCTTGACTTCTGGAGCCTCTAGAGGGCGCAATTCTCATCCGATTTAGCTGAACGTTTTTTTTGCACGTAGTGTTTTGGTATCACTCCCAACAACTGTGCTGGCATGATTCAAATCGGGACATAATCTGTTATAGCTGTCATATAAACCGATCATGGATTTTGACTTTTTGAGCCAATTCGCGTCTGATTTGGCTGAAATTTTGCATGAGATGTTTTGTTATGTCAACAAATAACTGTGCTAAGTATGACGTGAATCGGTTAGAACCTGATATAGCTGCCATATAAACCAATCTGGGATCCTGACTTCTTGAGCCTCTAGAGGGCACAATTCTCATACAATTTGGCTGAAATTTTGTACAACGACTTCTCTCATGACCTTCAACATACGTGTCTAATATGTTCTGAATCGATCAATAGCTTGATACAGCTCCCATATAAACCGATCTCCCGATTTTGCTTCTTGAGCCCCTACAAGTCGCAATTCTTATCCGAATGAACTGAAATATCGCACAATAACTTCTACAATGTTCATCATTCATTTATGGTCCGAATCGGACTATAACTTGATATAGCTCCAATAGCATAACAGTTCTTACTCAATATTCTATGTTTGCCTAAAAAGAGATACCGCGCATAGAACTCGACAAATGCGATCCATGGTGGAGCGTATATAAGATTCGGCCCGTCGGAACTTAGCACGCTCTTACTTGTTTTTATGTGATAGAATCTCATTTTTCTCAAAAAAAAGAAGGCGGGTTTTTTGAATCCTGTGCCATGTAGAGGGAAGTTAAGTAGTAGTGTAATTTACTTTTGTCAAATGTTCGACTTTTCTTATTAATTTTCGTAGACCCCGAAATACTAACAACATTCTTCGCAGATAAACAGAAGTATCAGTTACTCTGCAACATTTGAATGTCTCGCAACATTTCAAATGTTCACCGTTTAACAAACAGTTTGATCATTGATCCAAGTATCAGTATCAGTTACTCTGCAACATTTGAATGTCTCGCAACATTTAAAATGCTCACCGATTAACGTACAGTTTGATCATTGATCCAAAGATCATTACTATTTGTTGATTTTCAACGATTTCTATTACTCTATTCATATTGTGGTGTTGACACTTTTTTTTCGTACTAATTTATGCATAGGTTGCAATTCTTGTTGATCTGTGAGTTGATGGAGATGGAGGTTGGGTGTTATTGGACAAATCGTTTGATGGTTGCTATCATTTGTTGTAGTGGTTAGTTATGGCTTAGTTGTTTGCTATATGCAAAACCACATTCCAAAATGCTGAATGGGTTTCATAGATAGATATTACGCCGCAGCGAATCAGCAAGTAAATTGAGCTGACTGTTCCAGTGCCCATATCTAAAGAGTAATAAATATGAATGGCACAATTTTATTGCAATTGACAGCCAGCCGGCTTCAAAAAAAAAAAAATTCTAAATTTTATTTTCTAATAAAAAAAAAATACAAAACTGGAAACTTGGTCTTATCCAACAACAGAATGTCTAAACATTTTGTTTATTGTATTTCATATTTTAATAAAACTAAGTGTCATGTGTCTAGCAAACAATGTCCCACTTTTATATGTCCTTCAGCGTTTTGGCTACATTTTATTTAATCTAATACCCATGGTCACGTTTAGTTTCACCAACTTACATGCCAAACATTGTGGAACAATGTTTTGCAAAATAAATACACATTTCCAAGTCAACATCGGCTATCGCAGTTGAGGATCTGGTTTTTCAGGAATTGTTACAATTTAAATGAAACTCTGAAAGAAGCTTAGCTTATATGGAAACTCCTATACACAGGAAAGTATTTTCAAGCGTTTTCATATGCTACACAAGACTACGAGTGTTGGCGTGAAGGTAGGTCAGTTTGTGCCTTTCAACATTAATCTTTGATTCATAGTTTCATGAATATGTTTGCGAGAGTGGGTTTCTATGAATTGGGTGAGTCATAGAGCCGTTGCCATATAGAATTGTGCCTTACCTTATATTTCTTGTTTAGAAAACAATTTCCTTGCCTATTGCTATTCCATAGTCGTAGACCATGGAAAACTGAAAACTAAGTTGTTTAAATTTTAGACATAATCTGACGCCGAAGCTCAACAACTTCCGCATAATTTTGAAAATTTTATATTTGTCTAGCTTTAAGATTTATAGCAACAGAATTTGCGTTGTGTTTGCATGGAGTTTCAAATCCAGTTTTTGTAAAAGGAACATGGAAAAAATACTTTGATTGAAGTTTTACCTACCATCTATCTATGTGGGTTATAGACGCAGGCTAATAATAGAAAAGAAGACAGTTATTTGTTAAGATCGCATTAATAACTTAATGACAAAGCGATGCATTTATTTTTATCAAAGTCATGTTCTAAAAATGTTTTTCATATAGTTCAACGTTAAGAACATGACGCGTGAAACTACCATACCTGCTCCAGCAATGGGATTTATAGAATGAGCATTACAATGTACGACTCAAATGAAAGATATATGCGAGTAAAATACAAACTACACAAAAATTAGTAAAAAGGCATTAAGTTCGGCCGGACCGAACTTTGGATACCCACCACCTCGGGTATATATGTAAACCCCCTTTCGTCACAATCTGGTGAAAATTGAATAACTAATGCAGCCAAACTCAGAACAGACATTGAGTGGTCTAATAAATATAAGTCACTGTTGAATTTTGTATTCCAACAAAATCGGGTAATAAATAAAGCTTTTATGAGCTTCAGACCCTTAGTCATCACATTGGTCTATATGGCGGCTATATCTTAATACAGTCTGAGCTTTACTATATTTAGGTCGGAAGGCAAGTGGCCTAAAACTACTTACGGTTTAAAATTTCAGCGAAATCGGATAAAAAAAAAAGCTTTTATTCGCTTCAGACAATTTATCGGGAGATCGGTCTATATGGCAGCTATATCTACATATAGTCCGATTTGAACCATATTAAGGTAAGATATCAGGAGGATTAAAATAAGCCACTGTTTCAAATTTCAGCGAAATCGGGTAATCAATAAAGATTTTATGGGCTTTAGACCCTTTATTGGCAGATCCGATATAGTCCGATTTGAATCATATTCAGGTCAGATGTCGATAGGACTAAAACTACCCACTGTTTCAAATTTCAGGGAAATTGGGTTATATATGAAACTTTTATGGGCTTCAGACCCTTAATCGGGAGATAGGTCTATATGGCAGCTATATCTACATATAGTCCGATTTGAACCATATTCAGGTCAGATGTCGGTAGGACTAAAACTACCCACTGTTTCAAATTTCAGGGAAATCGGGTTATATATGAAACTTTTATGGGCTTCAGACCCTTAATCGGGAGATCGGTCTATATGGCAGCTATATCTAAATATAATCCGATCTGAACCATATTTGGTTCCTATGTTTGGAGGACCAAAACTACCCACTTTTTCAAATTTCAGCGAAATCGGTTAAAAATAAGCTTTTATGGCCTTCAGACCCTTTATCAGCAGATCGGTACATATGGCAGCTATATATAAATATAGTCCGATATGAACCATATTTAGGTAAGATGTCGGGAGGCCTAAATCTACTCAATGTTTCAAATTTCAGCAAAATTGGTTAAAAAATAAAGCTTTTATGGGCTTCAGACTCTTTATCGGCAGATCGGTATATATGGCAGCTATATCTAAATATAGACCGATCTGAACCATATTTACGTCAGATATCGGGAGGCCTGAAACTACCCACTGTTTCAAATTTCAGCGAAATCGGATGTAAAATAAAGCATTTATGGTCATTAGACCCTTTATCGGCAAATCGGTCTATATAGCAGCTATATCCAAATATGGTCTGATTTGGCCCGTTCAAGAACTTAACCAGCGTGCATTTAAAACACGTATCTGTGGCAAATTTCAGCTCAATATCTTAATTTTTGAAGGCTGTAGAGTGATTACAACAGACGGACGGACAGGCACACGGACATCGTTAAATCGTCTTAGAATTTTAGGACGATCCGAAATATATGTACTTTGTAGGGTCGATACAGCTGCTGTAGGTTGATAATACTTGTTTAAATTAATATTTTTATACCCTCTACCATAGGATGGTCGTCATTCTGTTTGTAACTACTCGAAATATTCGTCTGAGACCCCATAAAGTATATATTGGGTGGCCCAAAAAGTAATTGCGGATTTTTTAAAAGAAAGTAAATACATCTTTAATAAAACTCAGAATGAACTTTAATCAAATATACTTTTTTTACACTTTTCTTCTAAAGCACGCTAAAAGTAACAGCTGATAACTGACAGAAGAAAGAATGCAATTACAGAGTCACAAGCTGTAAAAAAATTTGTCAACGCCGACTATATGAAAAATCCGCAATTACTTTTTGGGCAACCCAATATATTCTTGATCGTCACGACATTTCATGACGATCTAGCCATGTCCGTCCGTCTGTCCGTCCGTCCGTCTGTCTGTCGAAAGCACGCTAACTTCTGAAGGAGTAAAGCTAGCCACTTGAAATTTTGCACAAATACTTCTTACTAGTGTAGGTCGGTTGGTATTGTAAATGGGCCAAATCGGTCCATGTTTGGATATAGTGCCATATAAACCGATCTTGGATCTTGACTTCTTGAGCCTCTAGAGTGCGCAATTCTTACCCGATTGGAACGAAACTTTGTGCGACGTGTTTTGTTATGATATCAAACTACTGTGCCAAGTATGGTTCAAATCGGTCCATAACCTGATATAGCTGCCATATAAACCGATCTTGGGTCTTGATTTCTTGAGCCTCTAGAGTGCGCAATTCTTATCCGATTGGAATGAAATTTTGCACGAAGTATTTTATTACGATATCCAACAACTGTGCCAAGTATGGTTCAAATCGGCCCATAACCAGATATAGCTGCCATATAAACAGATCTGGGGACTTGACTTCTTGAGCTTCCTATCCGATTTGGCTAAAATTTTGCACGATGTATTTTATTCTTACTTTCAACATCTGTGTTCAATAAGGTTCAAATCGGTTGATAACCTGATATAGCTGCCATATAAACCGATCTGGGATCTTGACTTCTTGAGCAATTATTATCCGATTTGCCTGAAATTTTGTACGACGCATCCTCTCATGACCATCAACATACGTGTTTATTATGGTCTGAATCGGTCTATAGCCCGATACAGCTCCCATATAAATCGATCTCTCTATTTTACTTCTTGAGCCCCCAAAGGGCGCAATTCTTATTCGAATTTGATGACATTTTACACAGGTCTCCAACATATATTTTAACGTGGTCCAAACCGGACCATATCTTGATATCGCTCTAATAGCAGAGCAAATCTTTTCTTATATCCTTTTTTGCCTAAGAAGAGATGCCGGGAAAAGAAGTCAACAAATGCGATTCATGGTGGAGGGTATATAAGATTCGGCCCGGCCGAACTTTGCACGCTTTTACTTGTTTTCTTTTGGTTGGGCTTTAGCTCCCCCAAGGAAAAATTTCTAGCTACGCCAATGCTATCATGTCTCCGGGCCTCGTCCAATCTTCTAGTCGGCGGTTTACAATCAGGGATTGCAATTCCTAAGTATGGATTCAAATATCTTCTCGGAAAGTATATTTTCAAAATATCCTGACAACATCAAGTCTTGCGCAACGGTACATGTTAGCTGAGCCTTATTTCCAAAAATTATATATTTAAACGGCCCCTATATAAGACTTCATCGTCACAATCTTGAAGAGGCCCTGGCAAGTTCGTAAGAAGGTCGACGTATACCGTTGATGGACCATCCACTACCATACTCCATTTTCTCTCTCTTGTTAATAACTGCCACCACAAAACTGTACCTAGTGACGCAGCAAAGGTTCTTGGACCCACAAAACAATTGTTAGCCTTAGTTCTCTTGGGGATAAGATGTTACAGTTTACGAAGGACTTTCAATGACAAATGTACCGAATTTCCATGACATTTTCTCAAAGAAAAAATTTCCATAAAATTTTCTCAAAGAAAAAATTTACATAAAATTTTCTCAAAGAAAAATTTCCACGAAATTTTCTCCAAAGACAAAATTTTCATGAAAATTTCTCTGAAGACAAAATTTCCACGCAATTTTCATAAATTGCCAAATTTCGATGAAATTTTCTCAAAAGATTAAGATTCCATAAAATTTTCTTAAAAGACAAAATTTTCATGAAATTTTCTCTAATAACAAAATTTCTATGAAATTTTCTCCAAAGACAAAAATTTTTTTAAATCTTCTCTAAAGACAAAAATTTACATGAAATTTTCATTTTGTCGTCTTTATGTCAAAACGTCAATAAAATTTTCTATAAAGACATTTTTTCTAAAATCAAAATCAGGATGAACTTTTCTTTAAAGACTAAATTACCACGAGATGTTCTTAAAGGCAACATTTTTATGAATTTGTTTTTTAACAGGAAATTTTTTTAAACATTTTCTTTCTTAACCTTCAGATGCCGGAAAAATTTTTCTCCGATTTAAAAAGTAATTTTTAAAGTCAAAACCATCAATGCAAAACAATTTCCTTCCATAAAAATGGATGCAAATGGAAACACAAACAATGTCGCCACATAAATTTTTACTAATTGTACGTCGTTAGAAAATGATGATGTTATCTCTGGTGAATGTAAGCAATTAAGTTGTGACATAAACACCAACGGAGGGGGGCAGGAAAACAAGTAGTCATTTGGCAACATTTACAGATACCGAAAGCTGTTGCAATGACAACAAAACATAAGTACCACCATAGGCGATTGCCATTTGTGGCACAAGAGAGGAAAGTGGGAAAAGGATCTTCCATAGCATTGAACAAATGTCATCTTTAACCATTCAACCAAGTGGTTTAGCCATGCAACCATCGAAGTCAACAAGATATTTTAAAATGCCAAAGTGAAAAGCAATTAAAATACTCATCTCTAGAAGCGGTTGTGCATCTTTGATGACAATTCTCTTCTTCGATGGCTTATACTGCTGTAATGCAGTGTAACAAAGCATTTTGTATTGAAGACATAACTTGTTTACCTAAGCTAAAAAGTCAAGTAGTTTAAGTCACAAAATATTGATTGTAAAGTGGGTGGAGTTTAACAAGAGCAAACACCGATCAAAATCTTAAACATGACCTTTGAATATTCGCAACAGGAACAAAGGCATAGCAAAAATATAAAACAGTCCTGATGGTCTTAATTTCCTGAGTTTTTTGTCCTACTCAAAGTAGGTGCTTACCCCACTACTTTGTACAAGCAAAAACTCGTTCCATATAAGACCATCAAGTCTTTTTACATATCTACGATGTCATTCACATGTACCATATGACTAAAAACTGATTTTGCTCTTATCCTAAATATTTTTTTAGTGTACGATACCAACCCTAGACCTTCAAGGTCATCAGTGTCTCTGCAAAAACATTTGCAACGGACTGATGATTAAATTTTAAGGTGCCAGTTGGCACGTGGGAGATTTAGGGTGTTTAAGCTCGGATTTTGCAACCCACCAGATGACTTCGTTTTGTGTCTAAACATTTTTCCCTACTTTATAGTAGCCATCACTATACAAATCTAGTCTTTGCGTTTCTAACACCCAGAAAGATTGATCTAAAACCCTATAAAGTATACATATTCTTGATCGTCTAGACATTTTGACTCAATCATGCTATATCCGTCCGCCCGCCTATCCGCCTGACGAAATCACGATAGCGTTCGAACGAATAAATTTATCCACTTGAAATTTTGCACCAATACTTCTTATCGATGTGGGTCGTTGGGATGGCAAATGGGCCACATCGATTCAGATTTAGGTATAGCCACCATATAAACCGATCCCCAGTTTTAACTTCTTGAGCCCATGAAAGCCTCAATTTTTAACCAATTTAGCTGAAATTTGGCACAAGGACTTGTATTCCAACATAAGAGTAAACCGATCTTCCAATTAGATTTCTTGAGCCCCTAGAAGCCTAATTTTTCATCCGATTTGGCTGAATTTGTTCTGTTCTGACTTTCGACATCGGTGTTAAGTATGATTCGGATGATTCAATAAACTAATATACTCCGATTTGTATTCTTGAACCCCTAGAAGCCAGCCTCAATTTTTAACTAATTTCGCTGAAAATTGGCACAAAAACCTCTGCTGTGTATTCCAACATCCCTGTATAAGTATGATCCAAATCGGTCTTTATACTGATACAGCCGCCATATAAACCGTTCCCCGGATTTGACTTCTTGCGTTCCTAGGGGACTAAATTTTTCAACTTATTTGGCTGGAATTGGGCACAAAGCCTTCTGCTATGACCGCCAGCATCCATGTCAAATACGATTCAAATTGCTATATATACTGACTAGCATCCTGGTGGCCCGCTTCGATACCCCAGTTTTCGATGCCCACTTTTTAGTGTAGGACTTCCAAAAGCCGTATAAAATTTCCGAAATCGGTCCACTACTGTAAAAAAAAGTACCAAGTAGTACCAATGTACCTAATTTTCCAATATATATTGTAAAGGTATAAATGAATCGCAATTTTGAGCACTTTAGCTCAATTTGTAAAGAAGGTACGATTTTGTATGTTTTTAAGTAGCTATTTTGCAATTTTTGGTACCAAAATTTGCAAATTTTAAATGTATCATTTAGTCACCCATTATATAAATCCTTCTTTCTCCACCTTCGAAGAAAGTACCAAATGGTACGAAAATGTGCGAAAGGTGAATAGATCATTTAGTCACCCAATACCTATTTTTTAGTTGTACGCAAAATGTTGGACCTCTAAATCCACATAAAAGGAAAATAACAAATAGTACCAATTTTTGTACAAAAATGCTCGAATTGTGAAAAAAATCATTTAGATCATTTAGCCACCAATCATATATTTCTTAGTTGTGCCTACATGCTAAATTTCAGACTTCTAACTTCATATATGAAGAAAGTACCAAATGGTACCAATTTCGGTACCTAAATGTGCGAAAGGTGAATAGATCATTTAGTCACCCAATATTTATTTCTTAGTTGTACGCAAAATTTTGGACCTCTAGCTCCGTATATAAGGAAAGAAACAAATAGTACCAATTTTTGTACCAAAACGCTCGAATTGTGAAAAAAATCATTAAGTCGTCCATGCCAAATTTCAGACCTCTACCTCCATCTGAACAGAAAGAACCATTTGGTACCAATATTGCTTTCAAAATGTACGAATCTTAAAAAGATCATAATCAACCATCATACTTCTCCTAGCTGTACATGCATGGCTAATTTTAGACCTATAGCTCCATCTGTAAAGAAAGTACCAAATGTTGCCAATTTTGGTACCAAAATGTACGAATTTTTAATAGAACATTTAGTCACCCATCATATTTTTCTTAGTAATAGCCACATGCCAAATTTCAGACATTTAGCTCCATCTGTAAAAAAGGTACCAAATGGTACCAATTGCGGTACTAAAGGTACGTTTTCTCCCGTAACCATTACTATTTTGGCATTTTTTTCTTTTCATCCTCATTATTTTGCACCTGATGTTAAGTAAGTCAAATTTCAAAATTCTATCTGTATCCATCCATCTTGTACAAAGTTCACTCATTTCGTACGTTTTTGGTACTTTTTTTCAGTACCTAAATGTAAATTCAGAGCTCTAGTTCAAATTACAAAAAAAGTAACAAATAGTACCAATCGCGGCACTAAACGTACTATTTCTCCTACTTCAGGTACGATTTTCCAAAATTATTATACGCACCACCGAAGGATGGAAGTATATTAATTTTGTCATTCCGTTTGCAACACATCAAAATATCCATTTCTGACCCTATAAAGTTTATATATTATTGATCAGCGTAAAAATCTAAGACGATCTAGCCATGTCCGTCTGTCTGTCTGTTGAAATCACGCTACAGTCTTTTAAAATAGAGATATTGAGCTGAAACTTTGCACAGATTCCTTTTTTGGTTCATAAGCAGGTTAAGATCGAAGATGGGATATATCGGATTATATCTTGATATAGTTCCCAATATAGACCGACTCGCCGATTTTAGGTCTTAGTTTTGCTGAAATTGTGGACAATGAGTTGTGTTAGGCCACTCGACATCCACCTTCAATTTGGCTCCGATCGGTTCAGATTCGGATATAGCTGCCATATAGACCGATCTCTCGATTTAAGGTTTTGGGCCCATAAAGGTGCATTTATTGTTCGATGCCTCCGTAATTTGGGACAGTGAGTTGTGTTAGTCCCCTCGATATCTTTCTGAAGTATGGCAAAGATGGGATCAGATTTGGATATAGCTGCCATATAGACCGATCTCTCGATTAAAGGTCTTGGGCCCATAAAAGTCGCATTTATTGTCCGATTTTGCCGAAATTTGGGACAACTAGGCCCTTCAACCTTTTTCTTCAACTTGGCCCAAATCGGTCCAGATTTGGATATAGCTGCCATATAGACCGATCTCTCGATTTAAGGTTTTGGGCCCATAAAAGGCGCATTTATTGTCCAATTTTGCCGAAATTTGGGACAGTGAGTTGTGCTGGGTCCTTCAACATCCCTCTTAAATTTGGCTCAGACCGGTCCAGATTAGGATATAGCTGCCATATAGACCGATCTCTCGTTTTAAGGTTTTGGGCCCATAAAAGGCGGATTTATTGTCCGATGTTGCTGAAATTTCGGACAATGAGTTGTGTTAGCGCCTTCGACTTCCATTTGTAATTTGATCCAGATCGGTTCAGGTTTGGGTATAGCTGCCATATAGACCGATCTCTCGATTTAAAGTTTTGGGCCCATAAAAGGTGCATTTACTGTCCGATGTCGCTGAAATATGGGAGAGTGAGTTATGTTAGGCCTTTCGATATCATTCTTCAATTTGGCCCAGATCGGTCGGGATTTGGATTTACAATAGCTGCCATATAGACCGATCTTTCGATTAAAGGTCTTGAGCCCATAAAAGACGCATTTAATGTCGGATTTCGATGAAATTTGAGACAGTGAGTTGTGTTAGGTCCTTCAACATTCGTCTTCAATTTGGCGCAGATCGGTCTAGATCTGCATATAGCTGCCATATACACCGATCTCTCGATTTAAAGTTTTGGCCCCTTAAAAGGCACATTTATAATCCGATTTAAGTGAAATTTGACACATCCGTGTCGTATATGATTCAGATCGGTCTATATTTGGATATGGCTACCAAAAAAACAAATATTTGGTTCTACAAAATTGAACAATGACTTGTACTTATTTTACCACTCAATGTCCGTGTCGAATTTGGCCCAAATCGGACCAGTTTTCGTTATAGCTGCTATGGGGGCAAAAAGTATACAATTTTCACCGGATTATGACGAAAAGTGGTTTACATATATACCCGAGGTGGCGGGTACCCAAGATTCCGCCCGTTCGAATTTAGCTCGTTTTAACTTGTTTTTATTTTTTCTTACATAAGTCATTTGGCACTCCAATTCCTTATGAATTGGCATCTCCCATCCATACATATGCATGATGGCGCACATATGCTTCTGACATTTACAAATGTTTTATGAAACTCATAAATTTTTTTCTATTCTGTCTGTGGAATAAATTCCACATAAGTACAAGTTTTATTCAAATGTTTCACATTCATAATGGAACAAAACTCAACTGAATTGTGAATTTCTAACATACCTTCCCTGACCCCCCCATTGTTATTTCTCTTTGCAGCCACTGAACCACCACGGACACAAAATCCTTTATTCAAGAGACGTTTCAGTTTGACCACCACATTGCCATCATTCACAGGCAGAACTCTGCTACCAACTACCAGGATAAAAACTTCCGCAACAACCATACGGCCAGTGACTGGTGATGCTGTGACCATGTATGCACCATCTTCTTCAACGTCAACGCCATCAACATTGCCACTCTTTACCACACCTTTCTTTGAAAGTTTAGACAACGATGAGGACACCGATCAAGTGGCCAAGTCAAGCATTCACACGAGTCTTTTCAATCAAATTAATGGCAGACTGCACCTCGACGATGATGAAGATGAAATTGAGGCCGAGGGTGTGTTGGTTACCCGGCGTTTGGCTAAAAATAACAACAATAATAACAACAACCACGAACAGAAGTCTTTGCCGCAAACAACCACCACCAGAGATCCAACATCCAGGTTTTTGCATCATCAACAGCAGCAGAAAACCTATCAGCAACAACAACAAACCAACTACAATTTGGAGGATGTCATAACCAGACGTATGGATGACAGAAGCAGTGGGGCAGCTTCAAGAGCTGGAGGCATTGAATCCTCAAAGCCAACTACAACGAAATCAGCATTCTCAGCATCATCATCCGCATCATCCACATCCACAACTCCACGTTCGGCCATCAGAAAACGTAAGTTTGAAGCTTTTAAAACAATTATCAAACGGAAGTTTAATCGTTTCCATTTTCAATTTGATGATTTGATTTGATTTGACTTTCATCTCTGCCATTTGCCTCTTTTCCGGTCTCAGGTAAATTGGTTGTCAAGCAAAAACCACCAAAGTCAACGCCCACTTCCAACCCAAGGGATAGCCAAAGAGCTGGCAGCAATCGTAGGCCAAATAAATATCAGGAACCCCTTAATCGTCTCAATAGTTACGAATCGAAGATTTTAACGAAAGCCACACAAGAACCTGGACGCACCTATCGTCCTAATATCGACTATGATTACTATGATGATGATGAGTCAAGAGTTGTGGGGAATCGTAAGAATCAACAGGTAAGATACAAATTTTGAATGGAACACCAAATTAAAAAAAAAATTTTCTGTAAAAAAGTCAGAAGTTTTTTAAAAGAAAAAAAATCTAAGAACATTTTCATGATAATCTCTAACGGACATTAGATGCAAATTTTTATAAACATTTACGGCATCGGCACAATATGAATGTTAATTGGAAGAAAACCACGAATCACGACAAATTTACCAACCTCCCGTTTCAATCGGACGTGAAAACCGAACGGGAGGACATGAGACAGTAATGAAAGTCATTTGGGAGTTAGGAAGGAGTTTGATGCTCCCTTAAATCCGACGTCTTGAGTTTTGGTGTCTGAAAATCCGATCACTCCCCAAACATACATGCAGTCCGATGCGGCTAATATTGGTTTCATATGCAACTTGTTTGGGAGTTAAGAACGACGATGACACCCATATTTGGGTTAATGAAACGGTTGAGTGTTTTGAAAAAAAACGCGATGAGTGCGCATTCCAAATATGGCGATTTAAGCGCTTGGGGCATATATATTTTGTCATTCAATTTGCTTTTACTTTACTTTAATTGGCTATAACAGAACGTTTGTCGCATTAGCCGAGCGTAGAATATCGTTCCAAGTGCCTCGATCTTCTGCGCTCATTCTATAATCTCTGATACCAAGTTTCAAGGTGTGTCCCACCACTAGTACTTCCTATCGGGCTTTTGCTCGCCCCGGTTTAGGTGTACCACCGTGATTGCCTTCATTCATTCTGACAACATGACCTAGCCAACGCAACTGTTGTATTTTGATACGTGTAACTATGCTATCGTTGTCATACAGCTCATACAGAATCTTTCTCTCAAACACTCCAAGTACTGCCTCGTCTGTTTTCACAAGTGCCCATGCCTCGTAACCATATAACAACCAGTAAGGAGTGGCAAAAGTCGGGCGGTGCCGACTGTATAATACCCTACACCTACCCTATATGTATGTGGAAGCTTTATCTAATTCTGAAACAATTTTGATGGACCTCGGTGGATGTTTCCAGATGAGTTGTTAAACAATCCTTATCAAATGACCATTTTATTGCATAATTACAGCAAATCGGACGAACATATATTGGGTTGCCCAAAAAGTAATTGTCGGTAATATAGTAGTAATATAATCGGCGTTGACAAATTTTTTCAACGGCTTGTGACTCTGTAATTGCATTCTTTCTTCTGTCAGTTATCAGCTGTTAGTTTTAGCTTGCTTTAAAAAAAAAAGTGCGCGAAATTTTGTTTACATTTGTTTGTTTGGCGTCAATTTTAATATGGGTACCACATGTATTGAAAGAAATTCATTTAACAAACCGAATCAACGCTTGTGATATGCACCTTAAACGCAATGAAATCGATCAGTTTTTAATACGAATCATAACTGGAGATGAAAAATGGATTGTTTACAAAAACGTTAGTCGAAAACGATCATGGTCCAAGCATGGTGAACCAGCTCAAACCACTTCAAAAGCTGATATCCAGAAGGTTATGCTGTCTGTTTGGTGGAATTGGAAGGGTGTGATATATTTTGAGCTGCATCGCACTTGGTTCAGTTTTTTGCAGATAAAGGCCAGAAGTTCTATGAGCGTGGAATACTAAATTTGCCAGGAAGATGGCAAAAGGTTATCGAATAAAATGGCAATTATATATTGGATTAAAGTTCATTCTAAATTTTATTAAAAATGCATTTACTTTCTTTTAAAAAATCCGCAATTACTTTTTGGGCAACTAATATATGTATATATATATATTTAAATCTGAACCGATTTTTTCCAATTTCAATATCCTTCATCTCTAGGCCAAAAAACATGCCTATAACAAATTTGAAGACGATCGGTTGAAAACTGCGACCTTTAGTTTGTTCACAAATTAACATGGACAGACGGACATAGCTAAATCGAATCAGAAAGTGATTCTGAGTCCATCGGTATACTTATCCATGGGTCTATCTCTCTTCCTTCCGGATGTTACAAACAAATTCACTAACTTATAATACTAAGTACCATAGTAGTGGTGTAGTGTATAACAAGGATAGTATCAATGTCTTGTATAGTATTATCTTCGTCTGTCTGGAGGTAACCGTGTTTCTAAACTGTCTAATTAATCCAAAGTAACATCTGTCTGCCAGTATTATTCTTCGCTTAATCTCAAAACTGGTGTCATTCGTTTCAGTTACGGCGGTGCCGAGGTAGATAAAATTGCTGACTATCTCAAAGTTGTGGTTCCCAACTTTCTTCATTTTCTTTATCTGATCGGTTGTACAGGGCGTTTTGGGAGTTAATACCATTCATTCCGTCTTATCTCCATTTCCTGTCAGGCCCATTTTCATTCAAAGGCTGCAGTTACTACTCCGATATCGTCCTGTGATATCGATATCGTCGGCAAAGTAGCGTGTGTTCTCTTGTGAGTAATGTGCCATATCTATTCACATCTCGTAATCTTCTCCAGCAGAATATTAAAGAGCTCACACGATAACATGTCTCCATATCTGAAACCTCGTTTGGCATTGAATGGTTCGGAGAGATTCTTCCCCATTTTTACTGAGAAATGTGTTTCAGCAAGTGTCATCCTGCAGAGTCTTATTAATTTTCCAAAAATACCAAACTCAGACAAGGCTTGAAATGCCTTTTAACGTGAAGCTCTATCGAAAGGGGCTTTGTAGTCCACAAAAAAATGGTAGGTGCTGGTTTGTCCTTCTATGTCTTTTCCAGGTCCAGGGTGGATTTACCAGATCTAAAGCCGCATTGATAGAGCCCAATTATATCATTGATTTTAGGTTTTAATCTTTCACACAGCACGCTCGAGAGTAACTTGTATGCCATGGGGAGGAGACTTATTCCTTTGTAGTTGGCACATTCCGTCTTGTTTCCTTCTTGTGTACGGGACATAGTATGCTGAAGTTGCTATCATCTGGTATGCGTTCTTCTAGCCAAATTGCTCACACAAGCTGATGCATACGCCTTATTAGCGTGTCAACTCCGGTCTTAAATAGTTCAGCGGGTAACCCGTCGTCTCCTGCTATCTTGTTGTTCTTTAGTCGGGTCACTGCTATTTCGATCTCATGCTGACTAGGACTAAACATTCTATACCATCATCATTGGTGGATTGGTGCTGCGGTATTCTCGCCGCCAACGTCGGACACTAGCAGTTGGGTAAAATGTTCTTCCCACATCCTCAGCATGCTATCTGTGTCAGTTGCCAGATTTTGTTCTTTGTCTCTACAGGAGGATGTGTCTGCACCAAAGTCATCGGTTTGATGTTTAATTCTTTGGTAGAGTTTCCGGACTTCATTCTGACTCCTGTACATTTCAATTCGCTCACACTCACGTCTTTCTATTTCCTTTTTCTTTCTAAGGAATAAACGTTTCTCCTCTCTCCTTTTCTCCCGATACCTCTCCTTCATCTGGCGCGTTGCTACTGATTGCAGGGTTGCTCTATATGTCGCATTCTAGGCTTCAGTAGCATCTCGACACTCTTGGTCGTACCGTGGGTTTCTTGGGAGAGGCTTCCGGTACCCAAAGTCGAATTTCGCGGCATTTTCCATGGAGTGGGCAATATTTTGCCACTGCGCCATTATATCATCGGAACAAGGAGTGCTTTCATGAAGCAGTTGGGTCAGTCGAGTGGAGTATGCCATTGTCATCTGTTGTGTTTGCAGCATTTCAATGTCCAGCTTCCGTTCAGTGTCCGATCGTACTTTCTTCGCCATGTTCAAACGGGTGCGAACGGTTGCTCCAACAATGTAATAATCCGAATCTATATGCGCTTCACAGATCGATCGTACATCTAACACCGTCTATCACAACGTGATCAATTTGATACAAATAAATCCGCCAGCGCATATACTGCACCTTCTCTATGAAGAGTGCGGACATTCCAGATGCAGATCCGCAAATCATGGTCCTTTTTTCGTTTGCGTAGGTCTTCAACGTTGGGGGGGGTCCGTTTTTACTATTCCTTTGTTTCTCATAGTAGTTCTCATGGTTTTCCGGGGGCGGATTACTGGCCCAGCGCCCAACCGCATGGGTTTTGTGGGATTGCATGTATCCCTCGTTGTGGCGAGCCGCTTGCTCCAATATCCAACGCTCGCCTCCATCCGCCCTTAACCTGGGAACAGACGCTGACGATGGCCATTGGTTATTTGAGGGCGCCAATACTTCGCCTTGTCATCTCGAGTATCAATAGAAGTCAGTATTTAATTAAGAGCCAGTGCCACCTGACTCCTCACAGAGACTTTCCTCTCGAAAATCGCTGACTGCCCGTGCTGACTGCAGCTACTCCGCATAAAAACAAAGCTTTCCACTATCCGCAACCTGTCGACGCGCCCGGTAGCATTCAGCCAAGCTTCCGAAGAAGCCTTTTGCATTTTTTTATCTCGACCTCTTATGACCCAACTCCAGAACTTTCAGCGTCGCCTGGTGAACCAAAAGATAACCAATTTCACAGCATTTTAAGGAAGCTTTTTTTGTTCTGTCGCATTAAATCACGAAAATTCCATAATTATTTGGATATTTACCTTTAACATTCGCATGTAACCCTGTGGAACAGCGAAACGGTCGGTAGGACGGCGAAAATCCTATGGGGAGATCAAGATCGTGAGAAGACCAGGCTTTTACTGAAAGGAAGTAAGAAGGAGGTCAGTATAGCTATCGGTGTTACAACGGAACATATAGGACTACGAGCTCACTTATGAAAATCGGTGCGGCAAGTGATAGCATGTGTAGGGCATGCGGGGAAGATGATGAGTCGTTGGAGCATTTCCTATGTCATTGCCCGGTTTTCGCGGCTAACAGATAACGGCACTTAGGTGGGAACACAATACCAGACATGAACCAACTTAGGGCCTTGGCATGGGAAACAATTAAGGATTTTGTAAATAGCATGGGATTCCTAACTTAGATTTTCTTTTTCGGGGTTATTTTTATACCCTTCACCATAAGATGGGGGGTATACTAATTTCGTCATTCTGTTTGTAACTACTCGAAATATTCGTCTGAGACCCCATAAAGTATATATATTCTTGATCGTCGTGACATTTTATGTCGATCTAGCCATGTCCGTCCGTCCGTCCGTTCGTCCGTCCGTCTGTCTGTCGAAAGCACGCTAACTTCCGAAGGAGTAAAGCTAGCCGCTTGAAATTTTGCACAAATACTTCTTATTAGTGTAAGTCGGTTGGTATTGTAAATTGGTTATATCGGTCCATGTTTTGATATAGCTGCCATATAAACCGATCTTGGGTCTTGACTTCTTGAGCCTCTAGAGGGCGCAATTCTTATCCGATTAGAATGAAATTTTGCACGACGTGTTTTATTATGATATCCAACAACTGTGCCAAGTATGGTTCAAATCGGTCCATAACCTGATATAGCTGTCATATAAACCGATCTGGGATCTTGACTTCTTGAGCCTGTAGAGGTCGCAATTATTATCCGATTTGCTTGAAATTTTGTACGACGGATTCTCTCATGGCCATCAACATACGTGTTTATTATGGTCTGAATCTATCTATAGCCCGATATATATAAATCGATCTCTCTATTTTACATCTTGAGCCCCCAAAGGGCGCAATTCTTATTCGAATTGGCTGACATTTTACACAGGTCTCCAACATATAATTTAATTGTGGTACAAACCGGACCATAGCAGAGCAAATATTTTCTTATATCCTGTTTTGCCTAAGAAGAGATGCCGGGAAAAGAACTCGACAAATGCGATCCATGGTGGAGGGTATATAAGATTCGGCCCGGCCGAACTTAGCACGCTTTTACTTGTTTAGTATTTAGAGCGCACAACAAACCGATTACTGGCTTTGATGTATGTCCATAGTGGCATGGAGCGGATTGATATCCGCATCCTCTTTTCAACCTAACCTACCTTTAAGAGCTTATAAACCAAATTCAATTTTCTCTGACATTTACATTTGTGCTGTCAATTGCCTGTTGGGCTGGATGGAAAAAACGCAATTTAAATTTATTTAATTCAATTTGCATATAAAAATTGAGAAATTAATTTACATAAAATATTTTAAGCGCGTATCACATTTAATGTCAACCCTTCCAGGTTTTTTTGAAATATGCCATGCATCATCTATCATCCCCTGGCTTATTGTTGCTCTTTTTATTTTCAGCTCAAAGTGATTTTGCACGGTGGGGGCTTAATTGAATGTCTGGATCAAGGCAACTTTCCGCATCCACTGTCATGTCGCAAATTTATATCCTGTGCCAAATTCGAAACCGGCGGTGTAGTAGGCTGGGAATACACCTGCCCCAAGGGTCTAAGTTATGATCCGGTGGGTGGCATGTGCAATTGGGCAGCAGGATTGGGCTGCAACGAATAAGTTGACATGGAGGCAACGGCAGCAGTAATCGAGTGAAAAAAAAGAAACCATAGCAACAGAGACCACATGAAAGAAGACGAAACATCATCACAAATCCTGTGTACTGCTGCATGCTGTGTATGTTGCAGAGTAAATAAACATTTCCATGGCATGAAACGACCACCCACAGAAACCTTTGTCTCCAAAAGCTGCCTGCCTATCTTCATCGGGCATCTCCATGGAATTGTTATTCTTCTTTTTCGGACAATTGGAACAAATACTAAGAGCAAACATTATGTTGTCTAACAACAACAACAACAACATCAAAAACTATTCTTCTTCTAATATAAAAACCAACAACAACTACATAGTATGTTACTTTTGCATTTGAAATAAAATTTGAAACTAATAGAATTTAATCTAAAGAAATGGCAAACCAAACACACAAAAATCGACAAAACAAAAAAAAATGACTGAATTCATGTTAGTAGACCATTTTCTTTAATCAACTTCATCTTCTGTCTGAAATTTTCTGTATCTCAATTTTATTG
Source organism: Stomoxys calcitrans (assembly GCF_963082655.1). Classification (NCBI taxonomy): domain Eukaryota; kingdom Metazoa; phylum Arthropoda; class Insecta; order Diptera; family Muscidae; genus Stomoxys; species Stomoxys calcitrans. Next base: position 91,594,552 of record NC_081555.1, on the reverse strand, counting down.
ATTTATATAAAGAAGCATCCTTTCAACATTTAAAGATTTTAGTTACATAAAACGTTTTGCCCTCTCCTCAGTTTTGTGTGACTACATCATTTTTTTTTTATTTAATTTTCCTTAATTTTATTGTCTTGATTTTTTTTTTTTCAACTTAATTTTCTTCTTTTGATTTTGATACATTTATATTAAGTGATTTTATTTATAAGAGTTGTATGTTAATGTCTTCTTGTAAGTTTTAAGTTATGACCATTCCATTAGCATTCACTTTTTTTAAATACGCAAATTTATTATCCTTTGTTTCTTTTTATTTTTTCTTTGAGTGTACATTTTTCATAATTAAGAGCCATCCATATTTCGTATATTTAATTAAAAAGAAAAAAAAACAAACATCACTGAAATATTTAAATAAAAACATCTTAATAGAAAAGAAAACAATACTCATATATAAAATAAATATTTCGTTGTTTTATTTAACTTTTAAGAGGCTCTAAATGACTCAGCATGTCCTAGTGCCAAGCCAAGGGGCAAACAGCGACCGCCATGGTGGACCCCAGATCTGGTTGGTCTAAGGAAGGACTGCAGAAAACTCTTCAATAGAACGAGAGCCACAATAGCATCACACGATTGGGACGCCTATAAGGCTGAGCTAAGAAAATGTAAGGGCGAGCTGAGAAAGGCTCGGAACAAATCCTGGGTAGAATTCTGCAGCTCCGTGGAGGATACATCTGAGGCCTCTAGGCTAAGGAACATTCTGTCCTCGAGACCTATTACTGTGGGGTATATTCAGAGGTCAGAGAATGTATGGACAATGTCTAGGGAGTAAACACTAGAACTACTTGTTCATACACATTTCCCAAGAAATTCTCCAACGGATAACGTGGCGCCAGAAGAGCTGGTCACTGGTATGCATTCGTCGGAGGTTATTAGGAAAATTGTGTCTTAGCCGAAAATTTTTTGGACGATAAGAAGTTTTGACTGCTTTAAGTCGCCAGGTCCTGATGATGTATAACCAGTTGAATTATAAGCGTTGTCTGACCCTGTTCCTTAGTGGAATGTTTATGGGCAAAATTTTGCCGGTAGACTGGTTCTCTGGCTTAGGGAGATATACTCTGCTTATATCAGCATGTTATATACCTCTGGGATGGAGGGACACGAAGGTAATTTTCATTCCGAAAGCAGAAAAACCCTACCACATGAAGGCTAAAGATTTTCGTCCTATTAGTCTCTCATCATTTATGCTGTAGACTCTTGAAAGGTTGATAGAAACATATCTTAGGGCAAAGACACCTGGAGATCGCCTATCGAGGCAGCAGCATGCGTATAGTCAAGCAAGTCCACTGAAACAGCCCTTCACTTACTTACAAAAAGAAGCATTACGGTATAGATCTAAAAAGATGGAATATAGCTATGGAATATAGCCATTAACAATATATTATTGTCTCTAGAAGAAACAAGTAAAAAGGCATTAAGATCGGCCGGGCCGATCCTCGGGTATATATGTAAACCCCATTTCGTCACAATCCGGTGAAAATTGGATAACTTAAGCACCCAAATTCGGCACAGACATTGAGTAGTCTAATACATATGTCACTATTCAATTTTGTAGAACAAAATATTGGTCTTTTTGGCAGATATATCCAATTATCAACCGATCTAAACCATATAAAGGTCGGATATTGTGAGGCTCAGAAAAACTCACTGTTTCAAATTTCAGCGAAATCGTGTCAAAAGTAAAGCTTTTATGGGCTTCAGTCCAGCTATATCTAAATACAGTCCGATCAGAAGCATATTTAGGTCGGATGTTGGAAGGTCTTAACCTACTCACTGTTTCAAATTTCAGCGAAGTCGGTTAAAAAAATAAAGCTTTTATGGCCTTCAGACCCTTTATCGGGAGATCGGTCTTTATGGCAGCTATATCTAAATACAGTCCGATCTTAACCATATTTAATTCGGGTGTCAGGAGGCTAAAAATAACTCACTGTTTCAAATTTCTGCGAAATCGGTTCAAAAATAAAGTTTTCATTCGCCTCAGACCCCTTATCGGGAAATCGGTCTATATGGCAGCTATCTCTAAATATAGTCCGATCTGAACCATATTTACGACAGATATCGGGAGGCTTAAAATAAACCACTGTTGCAAATTTCAGCGAAATCGGGTAAAAAAAAGACTTTTACGGGCAACAGACCCTTTATCGGGAGATCAATCTATATGGTAGCTACTTCTAAATATAGTCCGATCTGAACCATATTTACGACAGATATCGGGAGGCTTAAAATAAACCACTGTTGCAAATTTCAGCGAAATCGGGTAATAAATAAAGCTTTTATCTGCTTCAGACCCCTTATCGGGAGATCGGTCTATATGGCAGTTATATCTTAATATAGTCCGATCTGAACCATATTTAGGTAAGATGTCGGGAGGCTTAAAATAAACCACTGTTACAAATTTCAGCGAAATCGGATAAAACATAAAGCTTTTATGGCCTTCAGACCCTTTATCGGGAGATCGGTCTAAATGGCAGCTGTATATAAATAAAGTCCGACCTGAACCATATTTAGGTCAGATGTCGGGAAGCTTAGAATAACCCACTGTTGCAAATTTCAACGAAATCGGGTACCAAATAAAGCTTTTATGGCCTTCAGACCCTTTATCGGGAGATCGGTCTATATGGTATCTATATCTAAATATAGTCCGATCTGAACCATATTTGGGTCAGATGTCGGGAGGCCTAAAATCACTCACTGTTTCAAATTTCAACGAAATCGGATAAAAAAAATTAATCTTTTATGGGCTTCAGACCCAAATTTGGTCCGTTTTGGCCCGTTCAAGAACTTCATGCTCAAAAAATCGCTTCTGTGCAAAATTTCAGCTCAATATCTGAATTTTTGAAGGCTGTAGAATGATTACTACATTACTTTTTAGGGTCAGAAATGGATATTTCGATGTGTTGCAAACGGAATGTTTAAATGAATATTAAAATATGTGTTTGAATAACCTCCACCATACGATAGGGTATACTAATTTCGACATTCTGTTTGTAACTCCTCGAAAATATTCATCTAATACCCCATAAAGTATATATATTATTGATCGTCATGACATTTTAAGTCGATCTAGCCATGTCCGTCCGTCCGTCTGTCTATCGAAAACACACTAACTTTCGAAGGTGTAAAACTAGCCGCTTGAAAATTTCGCAAAAATACTTTTTATTAGTGTAGGTCGGTTGGAATTGTAAATTGGCTATATCGGTCCATGTTTCGATATAGCTGTCATATAAACCTATCTTGGATCTTGACTTATTGAGCCACTAGAGGGCACAATTTTTATCCGATTTGACTGAAAATGTGCATGAGGTGTTTTACTATGACTTCCAACAACTGTGCTAAGTATGGTGTAAATCGGTTCATAACCTGATATAGCTGCCATATAAACCCATCTAGAATTTTGACTTCTTGAGCCACTAGAGGGCGCAAATCTTATCCGATTTGGCTGAAATTTCGCATGACGTGTTTTGTTATGATTTATAACAACTGTGCAAAAAATGGTTAACATCGATACATAATCTAATATAGCTGCCATATAAACCGATCTTGGATCTTGACTTCTTAAGCCTCCAGGGGGCGTAATTATTATCCGATTTGTACAACGGCTTCTCCCATGACCTTCAACATACATGTCAAATATGGTCCGAATCGGTCTATAGCCTGATACAGCTCCCATATAAACCGATCTCTCTATTTTACTTCTTGAGCCCCTAAAGGGCTCAGTAGAAGGGCAGTAAAAGTCACAATGACTTCTACTATGTTCTTCGATATTCATTTCAATTATGGTCCGAATCGGTCCATAACTTGATAAAGCTTCAATATAATAGCAATTCTTTTCTTTTGTGCTTTGTTTGACGCAAAAGAGATATCGGGAAAAGAACTCGACAAATGCGATCCATGGTGGTGGTGGGTATAAAAATTCGGCCCGGCCGAACTTTGAACGCTTTCACTTGTTCGTTTTGGTTTTGTATCTTTTTTTATTTTTATTGCATTGAAAAGCTATAGAGAAAAAAATTATACAAAAAATTATAATTTAAATAAATTAAAAATAACAAAGCTACAAAACAAATTAGTAGATGTTCTTTTCGAATCGATACGAAACGAACCGAATCGAAGCAAATTATTGATCTCGGTCTAAATAGAAATCATCAGCAGCGTCTATTCGTAATCTTGGGAAGTCATTTTCCAGGATTTGTGGCTGATGAAGCTGTTGTGGTGACGTTGGTTCTTTTGCTTGGGGGCAGGGGTGCTGCGACCATAGGGACTCTTGGTGTTGACCTGCAACATGTAGTCGCCCTCAGCATCGAAGGGGGTGTTGATGCCCATATAGAGATGTCTGCCATTGCCGCTTTGGCTCTTGTATTCTTCGATGGACTCGGCACCAACAGCGGGGAAGTTACGTTCATTGCCGGGCACAACGGACTCGGCAAAGTAGCGAACAGCGAGCATGGAGGAATCGATGATGTTGTCGGCACCTTCAACAGCCTCATTGGGACCATTGGGGAAGAAGTCAACATTGCCGGAACGGGTAGCAGTGCCCATGCTGTTGGCGGTGGTGTGGATGATGTCAACGAATTCGGCATCACCACGGGCCAAGCCGGTCAATTCTTCGGGGTTCTTGGCAAAAGTCTTGACGGGGTCCAAACCGGTGATGCGACGCAATTGGTGGCTAGTCTCATGGGTGTATTGACGGCCAGCGGCACCGGCAATGTTGGCACCAGCATTCGAACCAATCAAATGGAAGTTGTCTTGCATATCACCGTTCTCCTCCAAAACCTTGGCCAAAATGTGTCCAATATCCTTGCCAACTTTCTCGGAATCCAAAGTGACGTATTGCTCAAAGTCGGAGATGGTATCACCGAAGTTGATGACAATCAAGCAGCCGGTGGGTTTGTTGGAGTAGTTCTTGGCATAGGAAGAGGCGGAGGCAGAGTACTTGTCTTCTTCGTTGTTGCGTTGACGTTTCTCATTGTCATAGGCAGCATAGCTGTGGACGGAACTCTCGGAGTCACGGTTATAGCGTTGTTGGTAGGCTTGAACAATTTTGCGGGTGGCATCCTTGACGCACTCGAATTTGGAGGGGAGACCGGTGATGAAGGCGGTCACCTCTTGTTCGCCAAAGTGAGGATATTGCTTGGCAATGGTGGGCAATTCGCTCAATTTGAAATCGATCTTCTGGTTGTCGGGTGTGATGAGGAAGGCAGGAATTTCGCTGGGCTTGGGAGCAAAGCTGGGTTCCAAAGCTTGGCTGGCTTGGGCCAAGTGATCTGCACAAACAAAATTTCGATTAGTCAATGGCTACTTGGAAAAACGTACGTGACGGATACTTACACAAACGATGCATCAGCTCGGCACCTTCAACAGTGGACATGCTCTCCAAATCCCTCAGCTTAATATCCTTCAATGAAGGCAAGGATTGCAAAACCGACATAGACATCCAGTTGGTTGGCTTCATGCTGTTCTTGATGGAGTTGCGACTGTAGTGCATGCCCATGGGACGTGGACCACTGCTACCGGCGCAAGCCAAAGCAAGGACGCCCATCATAAGGCAAATCGTTCTCAAGGGATTCATCGTTCGAAACAGACCTTCTTCACTCTACTACCACAAATAACCAGAGAGATTAAATTCAATTACCAACTTGTGTTTCGTATCACTTGCAAAAGTGAACTATAATTTTTGACTGCATTAGGGCTGATTATATAGTTTATCTCATTGGTAAGTTATGAATTGCCTATAACTATGATTCTGATGAGATTGACATTTTACCTGAAGAGGTTTCACTGTCAATAGCAGAAAATTCGTTCAATGACCGTCGCTTGTCGCAATCAACAAAGACCCAGTGCGTTAGCTTTATTGCCCGAAAATAATGGAATCAGCAGTTTGTTTGATTTCTGCATTTATGGCATTTAAGAACTCTACATTTTGTACTGTTGATAGGCAAAGTACAATTTTTTTCGAATTTTTATATCCATATTAAATTTCACTTCCCCCAACAGTTGTTGGCATTGTACAAAGGCATAATTTTTATTTGGCCTACTTTTGGCTTAAAGTGTAATTGAAACCTTTCCAATGCATTTTTCAGCACGCAACAACCAATTTGACCCACAAAGGAAAACCTCTGGTCAATCAAAATTTCATTCTAATGTTGTGTTTAGAGAGAATTGAGTTAAAATGTTGTCTTAAGAAATCATTCCATTGAAATTGTGTGTTCTAGAAACATTTTCAAAAAAAATTTTATTGGCAATTGGCTTTGGAGAATACTTTACTAAAATTTTGCTTAAGCCTACTTCTGACTTCATTTGCAGCGAAAATGCTTCTATGAAAATAATGAACTCTATTCTTTGACACAAACAAAAGTCAAACAACAACACACAACAATGACAACATCATTGAAACAGAGTTTATTGGTACCCAATTCGTGAGCATTTAATTGCAAATGCAAACTTTGCCCATGAACATTCCATTAAGGAACAGGAGCAAACTTCTCACATATCACTGAGTGCTGTCCGAATCAAATGTTTAAGCTCAACGGCGTGCCGCAGTGCCACAACTCTTTGGAGAGAAATTTTACATGGCATGGTACCGCACAAATGTTGCCAGCATTAGGAGAGGAAAACCACTGCTGAACATTTTTCTCGGATGGTCTCGCCAGGATTCGAACCCAGGCGCTTAGTGTCATAGGCGGAAATGCTTACCTCTGCGCTACGGTGGCCTCATTTAAGTACATTGGCAATTAATTGAAGCGAAACTTGTATTGGCGTAGTGAAATGTCAGTACCATTTCTATAGAATATGTTCGCATTTTCTTCGTCACCATTTTTATACCCTACACCACTAGTGTGTATTATAACTTAGTGCATTTGTTTGTAACACCCAGAAGGAAGAGAGATAGACCCATTGATAAGTATACCGATCGACTCAGAATCACTTTCTGATTCGATTTATCCATGTCCGTCCGTCTATCTGTCCGTATGTCTGTGCGTCTGTCTGTCCGTCCGTCTGTCGGTCTATCTGTCCATCTGTCTGTCCGTCTGTCTGTCTGTCCGTCTGTCTGTCCGTCTGTCCGTCTGTCTGTCTGTCCGATGTCTGTCCGTCTGTCTGTTCGTCTGTCTGTCTGTCTATTTGTCCGTCTGTCTGTCTGTTCGTCTGTCCTTCTGTCTGTCTGTCTGTCCGACTGTCTGTCCGACTGTCTGTTCGTCTGTCTGTCTGTCCGTCTGTCTGTCCGTCTGTTCGTCTGTTTGTTCGTCCGTCTGTGCGTCCGTCTGTGCGTCTGTCCATCTGTCAGTCCTTCTGTCTGCCAGTCCGTCCGTCTGTCTGTCCGTCTGTCTGTCCATCTGTCTGTCCGTCTGTCTGTCCGTCTGTCTGTCCGTCTGTCTGTCCGTCTGTCTGTCCGTCTGTCTGTCCGTCTGTCCGTCTGTCTGTCCGTCTGTCTGTCCGTCTGTCTGTCCGTCTGTCTGTCCATCTGTCTGTCCGTCTGTCTGTCCGTCTGTCTGTCCGTCTGTCTGTCCGTCTGTCTGTCCGTCTGTCTGTCCGTCTGTCTCTCTGTCTGTCTGTCCGTCCGTTTGTCCGTCTGCCTGTCCTTCTGTCTGTCCGTCTGTCAGTCCGTTTGTCTGTCCATGTGTCTGTCGGTCTGTCTGTCCATCTGTCTGTCGGTCTGTCTGTCCGTCTGTCCATGTTAATTTGTGTACAAACTATAGGTCGCAATTTTCATCCGATCGCCTTCAAATTTATATGTTTTTTTGGCCTAGAGACGAAGCCTATTGATTCAGATTTGGACATTGCTCCCGTATATATTTTCGTCCGATTTGCAGTAATAATGCAATAAAATGGTAATTTGTTAACCGATTCTTGCGAAATTTGGCAGTAGGAATTTTCTTTTGACTTTCGACATTACTGGTGAATTTCATAAAAATCGGTTCAGATTTAGATATAGCTTCCATATATATGTTCGTCCGATTTGCAGTAATAATGCAATAAAATAGTAATTTGTCAACCGATTCTTTCGAAATTTGGCGAGTTCATTTGGCGAGTTTGTTATGACTTTCGATGTTACTGGTGAATTTCATAGAAATCGGTTCAGATTTAGATATAGCTGTCATATATATATATCGCCGGATTTTCACTTCTATGGTCACTGCAGTCGCATGTGTTGACCAATCTCCCCAAAATTGTGTACAGCGCTTTCCCCGACGACTACCACAATATCTGAGAAGGTTGCTTGAAATCGGTTCAGATTTAGATATGGCTCCCTTATGTATGTTCTTCTGATTTGCAGCAATAATGCAATAAAATGGTCATTTGTTAACCGAATTCCTTCAAATTTGGTTCGAAAGATTTTCTCTTAACTCTCGACATTTCTGGCGAGTTTCATAGAAATCGGTTCAGTTTTATATATAGCTGTAGTATATGTATATCCTCCGATTTTCTCTTCTAAAGCCAGTGCAAGCGCATTTATTGACCAATCTTTCCAAAACTTTGTACAACGCTTTCCTCATCAACTACCACAATATATGAGAAGTTTGCTCCAAATCGCTTCGGATTTAGATATAGCTCCCATACATATGTTCGTCCGATTTTGGGAAATATTGCAATAAAGTGCTCATTTGTTAACCGTAGTTATTACAGTTTGAACATATTTGCTCTAATTTGTACGAGGTCCATCAAAATTGGTTCACAATTGGATATAGCTCCCACATTGTACTTATAGGGTAGGTGTAGAGTGTTATACAGCCGGCACCGCCCGACTTTTGCCCTTCCTTACTTGTTTCATAATTCGTTTTGACATTTGTTCGGGCGAAAAGTCAATGTCAATACTAGGATTTTGATATAATTTCGAAAGAATTTCTTTCCAATACACAAAATTTTTTTGAAATTTTCTCTAAAGGCAAAATTTTCATAAAATTTTCTCCAAAGACAAAATTCTCTTGAAATTTTCTCCAAAGACAAAATTTCCAAGCAATTTTCTCTAAAGACACGATTTCCAAGTAACATTCTCTAAAGACAAAATTTCATAAAATTTTCTCTGACGACAAAATTTTCATGCAATTTTTTCTAGAGCCAAAAATTTTTATGAATTACCATAAAGTTCTCCCTAAAGACAAAATTTCCATAAAATTTTCTCCAAGATAAAATATCTATGAAATTTTCTCTTATATTGTACAAAATTTTCATGAAGTTTTTTCTTAAGGCATGACACTGTGTGAAGAAAATTAATTGATTTCTTTAATTGTTTTCTTTAAGGTAGGTAATAAGATCGTTCACTGTGAAAAATTTTCAAAAAACAATATTTTCATTGTTGTAGAAATCCTCGATAAAACAGAATTCTGCTCTCAATTGCATGCAGTTTGCATCGTTCGCATCTTCTAAATATCAATTATTTCCTTTCTCGCAAAGGAAATTATATAGAGTTTTAGCAGCCTTAGCTTTCGATATGTGCATCTCTCTTTCTTTTATTTATTTTCTTTATGATGTAAATTTGATTTTTTAATTTTTTCGGCAGAGCTGCTTACTTTAAAGAAAAACAAGTAGAAGCGAGCTAAGTTCGGCGGGGCCGAATCTAATATACCCTCCACCATGGATCGCATTTGTCGACTTCTTTTCCCAGCATCTCTTCTTAGGATATGGTCCGTTCAAGATATGGTCCGTTTTGGACCACAATTAAATTATATGTTGGAGACCTGTGTAAAATGTCAGCCAATTCGAATAAGAATTGCACCCTTTGGGGGCTCTAGAAGTAAAATAGAGAGATCGATTTATATGGGAGCTGTATCGGGATATAAACCGATTCAGACCATAATAAACACGTATGTTGATGGTCATGAGAGGATCCGTCGTACAAAATTTCAGGCAAATCGGATAATAATTGCGACCTCTAGAGGCTCAAGAAGTCAAGATCCCAGATCGGTTTATATGGCAGCTATATCGGATTATGAACCGATTCGAACCTTATTTGACACAGTTGTTGAAAGTAAGAATAAAATACGTCAAGCAAAATTTCAGCCAAATCGGATAGGAATTATGCCCTCTAGAAGCTCAAGAAGTCAAGTTCCCAGATCTGTTTATATGACAGCTTTATCAGGTTATGGACCGATTTGAACCATACTTGGCACAATTGTTGGATATCATAACAAAACACGTCGAGCAAAATTCCAATCGGGTGGGAATTGCGCACTCTAGAGGCTCAAGAAGTCAAGACCCAAGATCGGTTTATATGACAGCTATATCAAAACATAGACCAATTTGGCCCATTTACAATACCAACCGACCTACACTAAAAAGAAGTAATTGTGCAAAATTTCAAGCGGCTAGCTTTACTCCTTCGGAAGTTAGCGTGCTTTCGACAGACAGACGGACGGACGGACATGGCTAGATCGACATTTAATGTCGCGACGATCAAGAATATATATACTTTATGGGGTCTCAGACGAATATTTCAAGTAGTTACAAACAGAATGACGAAATTAGTATACCCCCCATCCTATGGTGGAGGGTATAAAAAAATAATTGCCAACTCCTTGACATTTTCTGTTAAATTTTGAGTGCACAAAAATTTCTCTGTTATTTCAATCCTCTTTGTGTGTTGTATGCATAGTGTTATCTCAAAAAACAAGAAGTCAAATCGGATAATCGATTTATATGGCAGCTATATCAGGTTACAGACCGATTTGAACCGTACTTGGCACATTCGTTGTCATAACAAAACACGCAAAATTGTAGCCAAATTAGACACAAATTGCGGGTTGTAAGGACTCAAGAAATCAGATCGGGGGATCGGTTTATATGGGAGCTATATCAGGTTATACACCGATTTAGACATTAATTTACAAAGTTGTTGGAAGTCATAAGAGAACACTATGTGCAAAATTTTAACCAAATCGGACGAAATTTCTGGCTTCCAGGGGCTTAAGAAATCAAAACGAGAGATCGGTTTTTATGGCAGCTATTTTAGGTTATAGGCTTTTTTAGCCAAATCGGACAAAAACTGCTCCTTCCAGGGGCTCAAGAAGTCAATTCGGGAGATCGGTTTATAAGGGAGCTATATCAGGTTCTTGACCGATTTAGACCGTACTTGCCACAGTTGTTGAAAGTTATAACAGAGCATCACATACGCAATTTCAGTCAAATCGGATGAAAATCGCGGCTTCCAGGGACTCAAGAAATCAAATCGGGAAATCGGTTAATATGGGAGCTTTATCTAAATCTGAACCGATATGCTCCATTTGCAATCCCCAACAACCTACATCAATTATAAGTATCTGTACAAAATTTCATGCGGCTAGCTTTACGCGTTCGACCGCTATCGTGATTTCGACAGGCGGAAGGACGGACAGACGGACATGGCTAAATCGAATCAGAACGCCGAGACGATCCAGACAATATATACTTTATGGGGTCGCAGATCAATATTTTGAGGTGTTACAAACGAAATGACTAGGTTGGTGTACCCCCATCCTATGATGGTGGGTATAATACAAGCAGAAGTGCTGTATTTGCTAACAATTGTTAATTATTCAAAAGACAATGAACGAAAATGCAACGAAAATTGCAAGCTGACCCGAGCCCACCCCGCTGCGCCTTCTTTTGCTTTATATGGAACAAAATTTTCCTTTAAATATGTATTTTCGACATTAAAGAGCTTTTAGTGAAATACCATGCTACGAAAATAGTATATCGCTTGACTAACAGTTTAACAATATAAGTGCCTTTATCTGAATCCCATATGACCTTTATTGGTCTACGAATTTAAGTTTGGATGTAAGGTGTACTCCATTCTTAAAGTACTTCCTTTCAGCCCGATATTCTCATGATATCTGATTTACGGGTGTTTTCGGGGGTGAGGTGGTCCCCCAGACACTTGGCACTAAAAAAAATATCAGCATCGTGCTCTTCTTTCAAATACCATTTATTTAAGCCCCATATTGTCATTGGTCTAGTGGAGTTAACACGATGAGGCGTCCCCCAAACACATGGCTCCAAAATTGGTTATCACATTCGTTTTCTAATCTCAAATACCTTTAATTTGAGCCACATATTGGCATGGTCGAAAAATGTTTACCCTTTGGGGGTGTTTTAGGGAAGGGGTGATGCCCTAAATACAAGGTCCTACATTGAATATCAAATTCGTATTCTACTCCCAAATACCTTTAGTTGAGCCCCATATTGCGATGGGCAGTAAAAAAATTGCTGTTTATGGGGTATTTTGGGAAAGGGGTAGACCTCCAGAAAATTGGTCCCGAAAGTGGGTATCAAGTCTTGCTCTAGCCCCCAATACCTTTCATTTAAGCTTCACATTGACATAGTCTTTAAATATGCCCGATTTAGGGGTGTTTTGGGCAGGGGTGGTCCCCCAAATACTAAGCCCGGAAAGTATATCATATGTGCGGCCACTCAGTAATTTGGCCTTGCAAATATATATAGGATTGGTGTTCTACTGTCAAAACCCTTTTATTTGAGCTTCTATTGCAATAGTCAGCAAATACTTCCTATTTGGGTGGTGTTATGGTAGTGGAATGGCCCCATAGACACTTTTCCCGAATATTGATATCAGATTCGTGCTTTACTTCCAAAGACCTTTCATTTGAGCCCCATATTGCTATGGTCGTAAATTTGTCCGCAGCCCCCCCCAACACTTGGTCCCATATTTGGATATTAGATTCGAATTCTATACTTAAATACCTTTTATTTAAGCCCCATATTTCTATGGTCAGTAAATAAGTCCTGTTTGGGAGGTGTTTTGGGGAAGAAGTGGACCCCCAGAAACGTTGTCCCACATTTGGATATTAGATTCGAATTCTACTCGCAAATACCTTTCATTTGAATCCCATATAGCCATGGTCGGTAAATATTTCCGATTTTGGGATGTTTTGGGGTGGTCCCCCTAACACTTGGTCCGACATTTGGATATCAGATACGTTTTCTTATCCTAAATACCTTTCATTTGAGTCCCATATTGTATTGATTTATCTAAATATATGTTTGGTAGGTTTTAGGTTAGGGCGGCCCCCCTGGGTACCCTATCCGAAATTTGGTTACCAAATTTTTAATTTTTAGGGTAATATATGAGAGCACACAAAATTTCGCTTAAATCGCACCACTCATCTCCGAGATCTGGCGTTTCTGAATATAAGGGTAAGGGGCAGGGTCCGCCCCCCCACTTTTGTTGAACTACACTTAAGGAAGTAGGACGACCTTAAAAGCTTAGATAATCTAATTAGAAAGGCGAGGTTGTTTTCTTCTCATGAGTTTCGAATAGACAAAGCCCCATTATCTTTCTTATTTTTTGTGTTTTCCATCTGTTAATCCTAAGATCAGTTTTATTTATTTTTATACCCTCCACCATAGGATGGGGGTATACTAATTTCGTCATTCTGTTTGTAACTACTCGAAATATCCATCTGAGACCCCATAAAGTATATATATTCTTGATCGTCGCGACATTTTATGTCGATCTAGCCATGTCCGTCCGTCTGTCCGTCCGTCCGTCTGTCTGTCGAAAGCACGCTAACTTCCGAAGGAGTAAAGCTAGCCGCTTGAAATTTTGCACAAATACTTCTTATTAGTGAAGGTCGGTTGGTATTGTAAATGGGCCATATCGGTTCATGTTTTGATATAGCTGCCATATAAACCGATCTTGGGTCTTGACTTCTTGAGCCTCTAGAGTGCGCAGTTCTTATCCGATTGGAATGAAATTTTGCACGACGTGTTTTGTTATGATATCCAACAACTTTGCCATGTATGGTTCAATTCGGCCCATAACCTGATATAGCTGTCATATAAACCGATGTTGGGTCTTGACTTCTTGAGCCTCTAGAGTGCGCAATTCTTATCCGATCGGAATGAAATTTTGCACGACGTGTTTTGTTATGATATCCAACAACTGTGCCAGGTATGGTTCAAATCGGTTCATAACCTGATATAGCTGTCATATAAACAGATCTGGGGACTTGACTTCTTGAGCTTCTAGAGGGCGCAATTCCTATCCGATTTGGTGGAAATTTTGCATGACCTATTTTATTCTTACTTTCAACAACTGTTTCAAATAAGGTTCAAATTGGTTCATAACCTGATATGGCTGCCATATAAACCGATCTGGGATCTTGACTTCTTGAGCCTCTAGAGGCCGCAATTATTATCCAATTTGTCTGAAATTTTGTGCGACGGTTCCTCTCATGACCATCAACATACGTGTTTATTATGGTCTGAATCGGTCTATATCCCGATACATCGATCTCTCTATTTTACTTCTAGAGCCCCCAAAGGGTGCAATTCTTATTCGAATTGGGTGACATTTTACACAGGTCTCCAACATATAATTTAATTGTGGTCCAAACCGGACCATATCTTGATATCGCTCTAATAGCAGAGCAAATCTTTTCTTATATCCTTTTTTGCCTAAGAAGAGATGCCGGGAAAAGAACTCGACAAATGCGATCCATGATGGAGGGTATATAAGATTCAGCCCGGGCAAACTTAGAACGCTATTACTTGTTTAACAATAATACTTGTAACTAAATTACAAATATTTCGAGATGAGCTTTATAATCGAAGAATTTTCTGCAGTGGAAAAATAAAGCCAGAGATACCACGACACCAATCATGGTAGGACTCGTTTCGACATCTTGGTTAAAGAGGACATCGTTGGATGCCTTTAGAGGAGCTTGTTTCTGAATAGACAAAGTCCCAACGGCTTTCCATTTCGGTTTTAAAATTGTGTTGGCAAGAATTGGAGGCAACCGTAGCGCAGAGGTTCGCATGTCCGCCTATGACGCTGAACGCTTGGGTTCGTCTTCTGGCGAGAGCAACGAAAAAAATTTGTTACGGTGATTTTCTCCTTCTAAAGCTGGCAACATTTGTGAGGTACAATGTCATGTAAAAACTTCTCTCCAAAGAGGTGTCGCAATGCCGCACACCGTTCGGACTCGGCTATAAAAAGGAGGCCCGTTATCAATAAGCTTAAACTTAAGACGGACTGCACTCAATGATATGTGAGAAGTTTGCCCCTGTTCCTTAGTGGAATGTTCATAAGCAAAATTAGCATTTTGTTAAGTCAAAGATCATTTTTATTTTATAGCTTTTCGTTTTATTTCTCTTTCGAGACGAGCTATATAATCGAAGAATTTTCTGCAATGAAACAGGAAATCCAGAGATACCACGACGCCAAACAGGCTATGACTCAATAGGACATCTCGGTTTAGTAGGTCATCGTTGGATGTCTTTAGGCGAGCTTGTTTTTGAACAAACAAAGTCCAAATGTTTTTCAATTTAGTTTTTATACTTGTATTGGACAGATCTTATTATATGATGGTATGCTAGTTAGAAAGTTATCACGTTTGCACCCAATTTAAGATTTTTTGTTGGCAATAAACCTAGAAACCTGTATAATAAACTACCGATGATTTTGTGCAGAATTCAAGAATATTTTTACCGGAAACTTTTTAGTTTACAATATTTATCCTATCCGAAAAGAACATTTGCTTGTTTTCGTTTGAATTTCAAAGCAAAGAACCGATCGCTTGCATGTATCGGTTTACACACCATTAAAAGTGATTACTTCATAAGAATAATCAAAGGCGAATGCCACTGCAGTAAATATTAAGGGAGGAGTGATTTTTTAACACTAAGGCTAATGTCTCCAATTTCAACAACAATTCAACAGTTTATTGAGTTTAGTTAGGTAAACAAAAATGAATGCTTATTACTTTCATACTTCGTACTCTAATAGTAACACAAAACAATTTAATGGACATTTAAGGTGATCAAGCCAATATGGAACGCAAATAATGGGTATTTGTGATTGGTATAAATCCTAAATTAAAATTCGTATTCAAGTGCATGGAGCCTATTAATTTCCCAAATGTGCATATTGGCCGATGAAGTCAATACAGGATTTAAATGAAATGTATTTAGTAGGGAAATACAAGTCTGGCATCCTAAAATATAGTAAAATGGCAACAATCCTCCAAAATTATCCCTAAGGCGAATGTATGCGAAGATCATGACAACTTGAAATTTACATGAAGAGTACTTTGGGTAGAATACTAATCTGGCATTAAATTTATATACCCTCCACCAGAGGATGAGGTGTTTTAATTTCGTCATTCAGTTTGTAACTCCTCGAAATATTGGTCGGAAACCCACAAAGTATGTAAATATATAATTGATCGTCTTGACATTCTATGTCGATTTAGCCGTGTCCGTCCGTCGAACGCAAGCTGAAGCCAGGAGCTTTAAATTTTGCACGATTGCTTCACATTAGTGTAGGTCAATTGGGTTTGTAAATTGGCCATATCGATCCATGTTGGGATATAGCTGCCATATAAAACCATCTTGGATCTTGACTTCTTGAAATTTAGTCTGATATTTTGCATGAGGTGTTTTGTTATCAATTACAACAACTGGGCTAAGTATGATCAAAGTCAGTTCATAGCCTGATATAGCTCCCATATAAATCGGTCTTCCATTTAAACCGATCTCGATCTTCTTGAGCGTCTAGAGGGTGCAATTATTATTCGATTTGGCTGAAATGTTGTTCAACGACTTTTTCAATGACCTTTAATATACATGCCACATACAACCTGATATAGCTCTTATATAAACCGATCTTCCGATTATATTTCTAAAGCCCTTATAGGGCGCAATTATTATCCGATTTGGATGAAATGTTGCACAATGACTTCTACTATAACTTCTACCAACAACCAAACCAAGTATCGTACGAATTGTACTTGGGAGTAGAGCACGCTTTCGGATTTAATTTTGTGGCCAAGCGATAGGACGCCACCTCTACCGCGAAAAGCCCCTCAAGTAGGATGACCACGACAACCATGGCACTGATGAAGGTCACTAGGAAGTGGTGGAACACCACCCGTTAGTCATCAAAATCATTGGTACAATAGTTAGTACTATTCACTTATTATTTTTACTATTCATATTAGGTATCTTAAAATGATATCTGTGGATGCAGATATTAGTAGTAGAGGTGGTAAACTATCGATGACACTATCGATAGTATCGAAAGTTTAATTCAATCGACAGTTTCAATAGGAAAGATAAAAAAATATCGAAACTATAAAATAAAGTGAAAATCGATGAGCAGAGGAATTGTGGGGCCTTATGGCTAGAGATGGGCGATGGGTAAATACCCCAAAAGGCATTAACCCGGTAAAAATACCCAGGTATTTAACAATTTATACCCAAAAGCTGGGTATTTATCATTTTGCAGTAATCTTGGGTATACAAATATTTTCCAAACAATTTTTGATGATTTCGTATTCTTTGTAATAGCTGATAACTGACAGAAGAAAGAATGCAATTACAGAGTCACAAGCTGTGAAAAAATTTGTCAACGCCGACTATATGAAAAATCCGCAATTACTTTTTGGGCAACCCGATATATAAATCCGACCTTCTGACCTTCTCTCACAAAATCGTATTTTAGTTTTATATAGCCGCTATAAACCGATCTCCAGACTTAAATTCTTGAGGCAATAAATTGGTAATTTTCATCTGATTTCGAAGAAATTGGCACAGAGTGTTCTTGTAGACCACTACCCATTTCTGTGAAGTGTGGTTCAGGTCGGACTACATTTGGATATAGTTGCCCGCCCGATCTCCCGATATATGGCATTGAGGACATAAAAGATCCATATTTTACCTGAATTCGAATTAATTTGGCACAGTGTGTTCTGGTAGACCCCTACCCATTCCTGTCCATTGTGGTCCAGATCGGACCATATTTGGATATAGCTGCCATATAGACCGATCTCCCGATATAGAGTAATGAGCCCATAAAAGGAGCATTTTTAATCCGATTTCAATGAAATTTGGCAAAGCGAGTTCTGGTAAAAGGAGCATTTTTCATTCGATTTTGATGAAATTTGGATTTTTTTAAACTTTTTCTTATTTAAAAATTTAAGTATATCGCATCATATGACAACAAAAATTCTCAATTTCAATTAGCGCTATTTTCAATGTTAAAGCCAAGTACAACGTTACATTTTATTGCATACATATTTTTAAAACATTTATTCTGTATCATTGTCATTACAAAAATCAAAAAGAATTGTGAATATATCTCTATTCTCTCCAATTTTATACTATCGGCAAAACAAAATACAATTTTTCAAAAAAGTTAAAATTTCCCATTTACTTTTGTTGTCGTCACCTGAAACACGAAAACGGAATGCGTTGGTATCGGCATGAACTAATTTTGCATATAAAACTATTTTCGTTACCTGCGCTTTATAAAAATAAAAGTAAATGAAAACTTGAAAGAAGCTGAAGTACCATATTTGGTAAATTTTGAACATTTTTAAAGCAAACAAGTAAAAGCGTGCTAAGTTCGGCCGGACCGAATCTTATATACCCTCCACCATGGATCGGATTTGTCGAGTTCTTTTCGCGCCATTTCTTCTTTGGCAAAAAAAGGATATAAGAAAAGATTTGCTCTGCTATAAGAGCGATGACAAGATATGGTCCGGTTCGGACCACAATTAAATTATATGTTGGAGACTTGTGTAAAATGTCAGCCAATTCGAATAAGAATTGCGCCCTTTGGGGGCTCAAGACGTTAATAGGGAGATCGATTTATATATGAGCTGTATCAGGCTGTAGACCGATTCAGACCATAAAAAACACGTATGTTGGTGGTGATGACAGAATCCGTCGTACAAAATTTCAGGCAAATTGGATAATAATTGTGACCTCTAGAGGCTCAACAAGTCAAGACCCCAGATCAGTTTATATGGCAGCTATATCAGGTTATGGACCGATTTGAACCTTATTTGGCACAGTTGTTGAAAGTAAGAATAAAATACGTCATGCAAAATTTCAGCGAAATCGGATGGGAATTGCGCCCTCTAGAAGCTCAAGAAGTCAAGTCCCCAGATCTGTTTATATGACAGCTATATCAGGTTATGGACCGATTTGAACCATACTGGGCACAGTTGATGGATATCATAACAAAATACTTCGTGCCAAATTTCATTCAAATCGTATAAGAATTGCGCCCTCTAGAGGCTCAAGAAGTCAAGACCAAAGATCGGTTTATATGACAGCTATATCAGGTTATGAACCGATTTGAACCATACTTGGCAGAGTTGTTGGATATCATAATGAAACACGTCGTGCAAAATTGTTTTCCAATCGGATAAAAATTGCGACCTCTAGAGGCTAAAGAAGTCAGGACCCAAAATCGGTTTTATATGGCAGCTATATCAGGTTATATACCGATTTGAACCATACCAAAATAGTTCGAGCTAAAGAAATCAAGATCCAAGATCGGTTTATATGGCAGCTATATCAAAACATGGACCGATATGGCCCATTTACAACACCAACCGACCTACACTAATAAGAAGTGCTTGTGCAAAATTTCAAGCGAATAGCTTTACTCTTTCGAAATTTAGCGTGCTTTCGACAGACAGACGGACGGACATGACTAGATCGACATAAAATGTCGCGACGATCAAAAATATATATACTTTATGGGGTCTCAGATGAATATTTCGAGTAGTTACAAATAGAATGACGAAATTAGCATACCCCCCATCCTATGGTGGAGGGTATAAAATCGCAGTCAAATCGGACAAAACTTGAGGCTTGTAAGGATTCAAGAAGTTCACAGTTTCTGAAAGTCTTAACAGCACACTATATGCAAATTTTCAGCCAAATCGAGCGAAAATTGCTGCTTGTAATCCCCAACGACCTTCATCAATATTAAGTATCTGTCCAAAATACCAATCGGCTAGATTTACGCGTTAGACCGCTATCTTGATTTCTACAGACGGACGGACGGACGGACATGGCTAGATCGACTCAGAACGTTTTAAATTGGCTGTATCTCCTAAACTATGCGTCGTAGAGGAAAACGGGTCTTAATTCGTGACTCCCTCCAAAAATTCAAAAATTTACTACAAATCCATCAAAAATCGAAATTTCAATATGAAAATTTTAAATTGGCTGTATCTCCTAAACTATGCGTCGTAAAGGGAAATGGGCCTTAATTCGTGACTCCCTCCAAAAATTCAAAAATTGACTACAAATCCATCAATAATGGAAATTTCGCTATGAAAATTTTAAATTGGCTGTATCTCCTAAACTATGCGTCGTAAATGGAAATGGGCCTTAATTCGTGACTCCCTCCAAAAATTCAAAAATTGACTACAAATCCATCAAAAATGGAAATTTCGCTATGAAAACTTTAAATTGGCTGTATCTCCTAAACTTTGCGTCGTAGCGGGAAACGGGTCTTAATTCGTGACTCCCTCCAAAAATTCAAAAATTTACTACAAATCCATCAAAAATCGAAATTTCAATATGAAAACTTTATATTGGCTGTATCTCCTAAACTTTGCGTCGTAGCGGGAAATGGAACTTGATTCGTGACTCCCTCCGTATCAAATTTCGAGCAAATATGTTCAAACTGTAATATAAATGATTGACAAATGACAACATTATTCCAAATTACCCAAAATCAGACGAACATATGTATGGGAGCTACATCTAAATCTGAACCGATTTTGGAAAGAGTTAGGAGACCACCGTATCGCAGAGGTTAGCATGTCCGCCTATGACGCAGAACGCCTGGGGTCGAATCCTGGCGAGACCATCAGGAAAAATTTTCAGCTGTGGTTTTCCCCTCCTAATGCTGGCAACATTTGTGAGGTGCTATGCCATCTAAAACTTCTCTCCAAAGAGGTGTCGCACTGCGGCACGACGTTCGGACTCGGCTATAAAAATGAGGGCCCTTATCTCTGAGCATAAACTTAAATCGGACTGCACTCATTGATATGTGAGAAGTTTGCCCCTGTTCCTTAGTGGAATGTTCATGGGCAAAATTTGCAATTTTTGTGCCTAATATTGGAATATTGGTTAATAAATGCGCTTGCAGTTGCTCTAAGAGTAAAAATCGGGCGATAAACATATATGGTAACTATATGTAAATCTAAACCTATTTATATGAAATTAACCAGCAATATTAAAAGTCATAAGAAAATCCTTTCTGCCAAATTTCGAGAGAATCGGTTAACAAATGAGCACTTTATGGCAATATTTCTTTAACGGGAGATCGGTCTATAGGGCAGCTATATCTAAATATGGTCCAAACTGATCCATATTTGGGTCAGATGTTGGTAGACCTAAAACAACTCACTATTTCAAATTTCAACAAAATCGGATAAAATATAAAGCTTTTATCAGACCCTTTATCGGCAGATCGGTCTATATGGCAGCTATTTCTAAATATAGTCCAATCTGAACCATACTTAGGTCAGATTTCGGAAGGTTAAAATAACCCACTGTTTCAAATTTCAGCGAAATTGTGCAATAAATAAAGCTTTTATGGGCTTTAGATCCTTTATCGGGAGATTGGTCTATATGGCAGCTATATCTAAATATAGTCAGATGTTGGTAGTCCCAAAACTACTCACTGTTTTAAATTTCAGCAAAATCGGATGAAAAATTAAGTATTATGGGCATTAGACCCCATCGGAAAATAGTTCTATTTATATACAATAGCACCTATATCCAAATAAGGTCCGATTTGGCCCGTTCAAGAACTTAACCAGCGTGCATCAAAAAGACGTATCTGTGCCAAATTTCAGCTCAATATCTCAATTTTTGAAGCCTGTAGAGTGATTACAACAGACGGACGGGCAGACGGACAGGATAGACGGACAGACACACGGACATCGTTAAATCGTCTTAGAATTTTACGACGATCCCTAATATATATACACTTTGTAGGGTCGGAAAATGATATTTCGATTTGTTGCAAACGGAATGACTAAATTAATATACCCCCTATCCCACGGTGGTGGGTATAAAAAGAGCTCCCCGCTTTCAAGTACTCTGGGAAGACCAAGCCAGCCCTCCCGCAATGGAGACTCCAGACAGTGTCCTGCGGAGGGTGAAAAAGTCAGAACAAGAACGAGGGAAGCCCGCAGGGTCTATAAGTCTTCATGGAGGACTGTGACTTCCTAAAGGACTACACAGCCATTACGGAAGGGAAATATGATCGCTGAAAAAGGTAAGGAGCCGCCCTCTTAGGCCAGAGTGGCAAGGAAGCACAGTCATCAATGTCGGCAGTG
Source organism: Stomoxys calcitrans (assembly GCF_963082655.1). Lineage (NCBI taxonomy): Eukaryota > Metazoa > Arthropoda > Insecta > Diptera > Muscidae > Stomoxys > Stomoxys calcitrans. The sequence continues at coordinate 91,572,425 of NC_081555.1, read as the reverse complement.
CATCCGGTAAGATTCCACCAGACCATCGGTCTGAAGTGGAGGATCTGGTTAACGAGCGGATTTTCGAACTTGTGTGGAACTCTGAAGAGATCTATCAATACAAATTAATGTGAGTTCTGAGGTTCCACAAAGGAGCCATCTTGATCCTAAACTCTTTACTCAGTTCATAAATAAATTACCAAATTTATAACGCCGCTTTAAAGTCCTTATGTATGCGGATGATGCCAAAATATTCCTGTCCTATTATCTCGATACGTATCACAGTTTACAGCAATCTGGCCTTTACAGTTTTTTTTTTTTTTTTTACTGTTGCGAAAATAAACTTCATGAACAAATTAAAACATTAAAAAATTTAAGCATATGACCTTTTGAGACTATGAAGCATACATTCAAGTTATTATTTTAATGACCGCTTAATTGAATCTGTTTTGTCTATGGATGATCTTGGGATCCCTTTGGATCACCGACTAGACTTCCGGGAGCATATTTCAGTAAATACTAATAAGGCTCATAGAATTATAGGCTTTATAAATCGCTGGAGTAAAGAATTCTCGGACCCATTGGTTACTAAAAGTTGGATATTTCTTTTGTGTACTGTATCTTAGAGTACGGTTCTGTAGTATAGGACCCAGTTTACCTTATTCATTCAAATACAATATAGAAGCAATTTTTATTTTTTTGCCTTAGGAGTTGTGGCTGGAATCAGCAAAATTTGTCAAGCTATAAATAAAGATTGAATCTAGTTAATTAACCAACTTACCTTTTAAAGGTAAGGATACGAACCTGCTATGCAGAAGTGTCGAAAGGGTTTTGCAGATGGCACACGATTGGGCTAGGCCTAGGGGTCTCAATGCTAACCCAGAGAAGTCTCAAATCTGGCTGTTCACGAGGAAGACGAAGGTGGACCTATTTGACGCACCACATTTCCTCAATAGAACGATTTCGATATCTGACTAGGTCAAATATTTAGGTGTGATCTTGGACAGTAAACTGAATTAGAAGTGTCAAATTCAGAAGAGTACCAAGAAGGCTAACAGATATTGGACACTATGTAGACGGGTCGTAGGCTCGAAATGAGGCCTGAATCGGAGGATAGTCCACTGGCTCTAGAGGAGCGTGATTAGGCCAATAGTTACTTATGCCTCAGTAGTTATGTGGACTGCGATGGAGAAAAAGTGCAACGTAAGCATAATACAACAGGTTCAGAGAAGATCTTGGCTTAGCACAGGCGGAGCGATGAGGACCACCCCCACTCCGGTACTGGAGTCTATTCTAAACATACAGGTTAAGTGTAAGGCAGCCACTGCGGCTATGAGACTTAAGACGATAGGAGAATGGATTGAGGATGGGAGCAGCTCATACCATCGCGTTATAATCGAGGCGAAGATAGAAAACCTGGAAGGAAGGGGAAGGAAGGGGAGAGGTTTCCGATCGTATACCTGAGATGAACCTTGAAGTCGAGTGAGACGAACTGCTGCCAACGGCACGGTCTTTGATTGACGAAACCCTAGTATTGCCATCATGTTACGGATGGATCAAAGCAAGAGGACAGAGTGAGTCTGGCGGTCTATATTGAGAACCCAAGTATTGAGATCTGTTTTATACTGCCTGACCATAATACGGTCATGCAAGCGGAGATCCGGGCGATCACGGAATGCGCGAAGTGGTGTGGTGCTAACGCGAGGACGTCGAGTGTGAATATCATTACAGACATATAAAATTGCTACAACCAGGACGGTAAGATCACGAACAGTCTTGCAGTGTAAGAAAGATATTAACGCCTTCTTTGAGGATGGCAAAATCCGCATCGTTTGGGTGCAGGACCATAGCGGAGTTAGGGGAAATGAAAGGGCAGACGATTTGGCGGTGAAGGCCAGAGGACTGCTGTCAATAAACTTGGTTAACTCGAACCCTTTCGGGTCGACGCAGTCCGTGTTAAGTGAGTGGGCGAAGAATGTGCATGCATCATTGTGTTACAGCGAAACAATCGGTAGGACGGCGAAAATCCTATGGGGAAATCCAAATCGTGAGAAGACGAGGCTATTATTGAAAGGAAGTAAGAAAGAGATCAGTATCAGTGCTGCAAGTGATAGCATATGTAGGGCATGTGGGGAAGATGATGAAACGTTGGAGCATTTCCTATGTCATTGCCCAGCTAACAGATACCGTCATATAGGTGGGGCCACAATACCAGACATGAACCAACTTAGGGGCGTGGCATGGACAAGTAGTAAGGATTTTGTAATAAGCACAGAAAACCTAACTTTGATTTTCTTTTTTGTTGTTAATTTTTTAGATATCCGCACTCTCTTTTCAACCTAACCTATGTTTGAAAAATCGACGCATTATGCTGGATGTAAGTTTTCTACTTAACATTATTCATGGTAAAATATTATCAAATTTTATTTTGGATAAACTTTATATGTATAAACTTTCCAGTCAGACCATCTCGTAATAATGATGAGCTGCGGGTATAGAGGGGACAACTGTACGCTTCACTTTGCGTCAGCAGAATGCATTGATACCGTCAAGAAGCCCGTCGGAAGTATCCACACACCCTGGGAGCAAAGCTTGACCTGGTGAGAAAGATGGACATCACCCAGCCCACATAGGCAACGGCTTCATCGAAAGATGGGGCAGCAAATTCGTGACGGAACACATGTTGGGATTATTAGGCAAGCAAAACCAAGTTTTGGTCGCAGAGAAATTGGATATTTCCCACAGTCATCCCCGGTCATCTAGGGGGAATCTCCCCGGTCATCCAGGGTTTTTCTTGGGTTGATTTATATGGGCAACAGGAAAATCTAGATACCCCATATTTGGCACGTATCGTTGTACGAAATTTCAGACAAATTGCATATTATAAAACATGTTGACATTTTTTTTTACAAAAATTATTTATTTGTCAGGTTTCATTTATTTTTTGACACCTCTCACTTAAATTTGATGAACTTGACGCAAAATAAATGCATTTAAGCCCCAAATTTATGAAATTAGTCCCCAAAAATATTGCAATCTGCTCCAATATTATTTAGCCCAATTTAATTGGAAAGGTTCAAGTTTACTTGAGGGAAATCCCAAATTGGTCCCAATTGCTACACACAAAAGGGCCCAAAATAAAACGAAAATCGGACCCAACAATTTTCTATTGTTGTCCACATACATGTTTGGGGCATATTTTAATTGTGGATTCGGGGTGTTATTTCCTAAGCCCAAATTTCATTCCCCAAAAATTCCAATCATCAATAAAATTCGCAAAAACATATTTTGATACATAGATCATGATTGTCTTTTACTTTTATAGATTTCTACTAAGCGTTGCTTTGTTTCAACTCAAGTTATTTTATACATAGTAAGTGTGTTGAAGAGAAAATTGAGTTGCACTTATGCTTATATCGTATATATATGAAACAAAATCGATGTTTTTTTTCTAAAGAAAATCTTATTCAGCCAGGCTGAATTGAAGATTTTCTAAAGAAACTCTTATTCAGCCAGGCTGAATTGAAGATTTTCTAAAGAAACTCTTATTCAGCCAGGCTGAATTGAAGATTTTCTAAAGAAACTCTGATTCAGCCAGGCTGAATTGAAGATTATCTAAAGAAACTCTTATTCAGCCAGGCTGAATTGAAGATTTTCTAAAGAAACTCTTATTCAGCCAGGCTGAATTGAAGATTTTCTAAAGAAACTCTTATTCAGCCAGGCTGAATTGAAGATTTTCTAAAGAAACTCTTATTCAGCCAGGCTGAATTGAAGATTTTCTAAAGAAACTCTTATTCAGCCAGGCTGAATTGAAGATTTTCTAAAGAAACTCTTATTCAGCCAGGCTGAATTGAAGATTTTCTAAAGAAACTCTTATTCAGCCAGGCTGAATTGAAGATTTTCTAAAGAAACTCTTATTCAGCCAGGCTGAATTGAAGATTTTCTAAAGAAACTCTTATTCAGCCAGGCTGAATTGAAGATTTTCTAAAGAAACTCTTATTCAGCCAGGCTGAATTGAAGATTTTCTAAAGAAACTCTTATTCAGCCAGGCTGAATTGAAGATTTTCTAAAGAAACTCTTATTCAGCCAGGCTGAATTGAAGATTTTCTAAAGAAACTCTTATTCAGCCAGGCTGAATTGAAGATTTTCTAAAGAAACTCTTATTCAGCCAGGCTGAATTGAAGATTTTCTAAAGAAACTCTTATTCAGCCAGGCTGAATTGAAGATTTTCTAAAGAAACTCTTATTCAGCCAGGCTGAATTGAAGATTTTCTAAAGAAACTCTTATTCAGCCAGGCTGAATTGAAGATTTTCTAAAGAAACTCTTATTCAGCCAGGCTGAATTGAAGATTTTCTAAAGAAACTCTTATTCAGCCAGGCTGAATTGAAGATTTTCTAAAGAAACTCTTATTCAGCCAGGCTGCATTGAAGATTTTCTAAAGAAACTCTTATTCAGCCAGGCTGAATTGAAGATTTTCTAAAGAAACTCTTATTCAGCCAGGCTGAATTGAAGATTTTCTAAAGAAACTCTTATTCAGCCAGGCTGAATTGAAGATTTTCTAAAGAAACTCTTATTCAGCCAGGCTGAATTGAAGATTTTCTAAAGAAACTCTTATTCAGCCAGGCTGAATTGAAGATTTTCTAAAGAAACTCTTATTCAGCCAGACTGAATTGAAGATTTTCTAAAGAAACTCTTATTCAGCCAGGCTGAATTGAAGATTTTCTAAAGAAACTCTTATTTAGCCAGGCTGAATTGAAGATTTTCTAAAGAAACTCTTATTTAGCCAGGCTGAATTGAAGATTTTCTAAAGAAACTCTTATTCAGCCAGGCTGAATTGAAGATTTTCTAAAGAAACTCTTATTCAGCCAGGCTGAATTGAAGATTATCTAAAGAAACTCTTATTCAGCCAGGCTGAATTGAAGATTTTCTAAAGAAACTCTTATTCAGCCAGGCTGAATTGGAGAGCACACAATAAGTCCATGACCTAAAAATAGACCTTAAACTATTTCATATTGAATTCTAGAACATGAACTCTTTTTCCAATTGCAAAAAATCATACTCAAACATTTCTGAAACCAATCTCCAAAGTCCAGAACTAATTCAAAAGGTTAATGACTTTGGACAGAACAATGAACTTTTTTTTCTATATAGAACATCGATCGTTGCAATATTGATTGCGAAGTTCTTTTTCAAGCTGAGAAAATTGATGAGCATGGCACTGGCAAAAAAAAGTATACGAAAAAAACCTTTTTTTACGCATAGACAAATTTTATGCAAAAAAATGTCAACGCAAACATTAAGCGTTGGCGGTAACTAAAATTGCTGGTAACAATAATACCAACATTCGAAAGTATAAAAACTTGGTTGAGGCTTGGAGAATACACAGATCACTTGGATCATTGTAAAGGTTTTAGTAAGTTGCAAATTTACCGAGAATTGAAAACAAAAAGCTTTGAAGAAGGCTGCAGAAAGTTGTAAACAGTTATGAATCCTTTGAAAGCTATTTGTATTGTGGCCTTTTTGGCTGCCGCTGTTTGTGCAGCACCCAATCATCACCACCAATACTCGTCCTCCAGCAACAAATTGAAGCCAGCCCAATGGTTGTCCATGTCGCAATTGGAGAAGACCCCCTCCCTTTCCGAGGTCACCGTGGAGCGTTTGGAAAATATGCCCTTGGAAGAGGGTGCCCAGGCTTTGCAGACAATCTGTAAGTAAACACGGGTAGGAAACTAGTTCCCAGTTAATGAGGAGTTCTCCCGTTTCTTTGCAGACCATGTTGCCCAAATCAACAATGAATTGACCGCAGACTATGTGCCCAACCCCAGCAGTGTGCCCGCATACATTGTCAAGTCGAATGGCCAAAAGGTTCCCACCACTTTGGACAAATTGGCTGCCACCGCTAACCAACAATCTAACTTTGGTAATGGCGAGGTCACCATCTTCATCACCGGCTTGCCCGAAACCACCAAGACCGTGGAGGAGCCCAACAATGAATTGGTTAACGCCTATGTTGAACGTTACAGTGGTCAAAGACAAAAGAACACCTATGCCAAATTTGCCCGTAACAGCAACAAACGTCACTTCGATTATGAAGAAAATGATAATGAAGATGAGTGGGAATCTGGCAAACAAAGCTCCGGCAATCTTGTGGTAAGTAACACCTAACCCACTGCCCTCTTCCCCTCTTCCCTAGATGGTGAAAATTGATTCTTGGACATGCAACTAATGCCGTTTTGTTGGCTTTCTTTTAGGTCATCGCCTTGGGCGAAAAATTGCACGACTTGAAACACCAAGCCACTTTGGACATCGAGGAAACCGGTGCCATGATCGGTCGCGAAATTGTCAAAATGAATACCCCCCACGATAATGTCCATGTTATCGGCCAAAATGTTGCCGCCCATGTTGCTGGTGCCGCTGGCCAAGAATACAAACGCAAGACTGGCCACAAATTGTACCGCATCACTGCCTTGGACCCCTCCAAAGTGTATGCCGATGATGCCGAAACTTTGAGCGGCCTTAGCCGTGGTGACGCCAAATTCGTCGATGCCATCCACACCTCTGCCTTGGGCATGGGCACCACCACCCGTGTTGGCAATGTTGACATCTTCCCCAATGGCCCCAGCGCTGGTGTTCCCGGTACCAACAATGTTGTTGAAGCCTCCATGCTCGCCACCGAATTGTTTGCCGAATCTGTTCGTCCCGGTAATGAACGCAACTTCCCCGCCGTCGAAGCCAGCTCCCTCGAGAACTACATGATCAACAATGGCTATGGCAAGCGTGCTTACATGGGCATCGATCTTGCTACCGATTTGGAAGGTGACTTCATCTTGGAAGTCAATGCCCAACGTCCCTATGGCAAGAGGAGCTCCCCCAAGATGTTCAACCAAGTTTCCCACAAAAAGTCCTGGGAAAATGCCAAACGTTTTGAATAAACAAAACGAAACTGCCCGCATCGACTATGATAACAACTGCAAGATGACCCACAAACAATGAGATACCAGGAAGAGTGATCTAAGAAACCGATTCAGATACAAGTTGTCCATTAGATTTAAGTAGCCCTCAAGCTTCAGTATGAAACCATCAAGTAACAACTAACAAAAAAGCTAAACAATAAGAACAAAATTGGTTGGCGCTCACTTTGTTAACAAATAAATTATTTTGCATTTCTTTAAAAAAAAGGAATTTCTCTTGAGTTTTATTTTATAACTTTTTGAAAAATATATATAATAAAAAAAAAATAAAATTTTTAATAGATTCCCAGAAAAATCCATGATTGGCAAAAGAAAAAAACAAAATATACGTCCTCTTTGGTAACTCTATCCAAATATAGACCGATCTGAACCACATACGCCACGGTGTCAAATTTCAGTGAAATCGAACAACAAGGGCGCCTTTTATGGCTCCAAAACCATAAATCGAGAGATCGGTCTATATCCAAATCTGGACCGATCTGAGCCAAATTAACCCAAAATTTCGGCAACATCGGACCATAAATGCGAATTTTATAGGCCCAAAACCTTAAATCGAGAGATCGGTCTATATGACAGCTATATCCAAATCTGGACCGATCTGAGCCAAATTGAAAAAGGATGTCATAGGGCCTAGCACAACTCACTGTCGCAAATGTCGGCGATATCGAACAATAAATGTGCCTTTTATGGGTCCAAGACCTTAAATCGAGAGATCGGTCTATATGGCAGCTATATCCAAATCGGGACCGATCTGAGCGAAATTGCAAAAGGATGTCAAAGGGCCTAACATAACTCACTGTCGCAAATGTCGGCCATATCGGACAATAAATGTGCCTTCTATGGGCCTAAGACCTTCAATCGAGAGATCGGTCTATACGGCAGTTATTTCCAAATCTGGACCGATCTGAGCCCAATTGAAAAAATATGTCAGAGGGCCTAACACAACTCACTGTCCCAAATTTCAGCAAAATCGTATAATAAATGTGGCTTTAAAGGCCTAAGACCCTAAACCATCGGATCGGTCTATAAGGGGGCTATATCTTCGAACTCAACCTGCTAATGGACAAAACAAGAATCTGTGCAAAATTTCAGCTCAATATCTCTATTTTTTAAAGACTGAAGCGTGATTTCTACACACAGACGGACGGACATGGCTAGATTGTCGTAGATTTAGACGCTGATCAAGAATATATATATACTTTATAGGGTCGGAAATGAATATTTCGATGTGTTGCAAACGGAATGACAAGATGGATATACCCCCATCAGGGGGGTATAAAAATTAATGTAACAATATGTTAAAACAAGTAAAAGCGTGCTTAGTTCGACCGGGGCGAATCTTATATACCCTCCACTGTTGATCGTATTTGTCGAGTTCTATGCGCGGTATCTCTTTTTAGACGATCATAGAATATTGAATAAAAACTGTTATGCTATGGGAGCTATATCGTCCGATTCGGACCATAAATGTATGCTGAACATTGTAGAAGTCATTGTGTAATATTTCAGTTCATTCGGATAAGAATTGCACCTTGTAGGGGCTCAAGAAGCAACCTCGGGAGATAGGTTTATATGGGAGCTGTATCAAGCTATGGATCGATTCAGACCATATAAGACACGTATGTTGAGGGTCATGAGAGAAGCCGTTGTAGAAAATTTCAGCCAAATCGGATAAGAATTGCGACCTCTAGAGGTTCAAGAAATCAAGACACAGATCGGTTTATATGGCAGCTATATCAGGTTATATGCCGATTTACGCCATACTTAGCACAGATATTGGAAGTCATAACAAAACACCTCATGCAAAATTTCAGCCAAATCGGATGAGATTTGCGCGCTCTATGGGCTCAAGAAGTCAAGATCCAAGATCGGTTTATATGACAGCTATACCAGATTTTGAACCGATTTGAATCATAGCATAGTTGTTGGAAGTGATACCAAAACACTATGTGCACAATTTCAGTTAAATCGGACGAGAATTACGCTCTCTAGAGGCTTAAGAAGTCTAGACCCAAGATCGCTTTATATGGCAGCTATATCATGTTATGGACCGATTTAAACCATACTTAGCGTACCAAAACACTACGTGCAAAATTTCAATAAAATTGGATAAGAATTGCGCACTCTACAGGCTCAAGAAGTCAAGACCCAAGATAGGTTTATATGACAGCTATATCAGGTCATGGACCGATTTGAACCATACTTGGCAGAGTTGTTGGATATCATTACAAAACACGTCGTGCAAAATTTCATTCCAATCGGATAAGAATTGCGCACTCCAGAGGCTCAAGAAGTCAAGACCCAAGATCGATTTATATGGCAGCTATATCAAAACATGGACCGATTTGGCCCATTTACAATACCAACCGACCTACACTAATAAAAAGTATTTGTGCAAAATTTCAAGCGGCTAGCTTTACTCCTTCGAAAGTTAGCGTGCTTTCGACAGACAGACGGACATGGCTAGATCGACTCAAAATCACACGTCGATCAAGAATATAAATACTTTATGGGGTTTTAGACGCATATTTCGAGGTGTTACAAACAGAATGACGAATTTATTAGACAATATGGGAGTGAGAGCAGAGACAACGGAGGACATGTTAAGGCTTTTGATGAAAACCCATTTCCACAGGACTCATGGAGACACTGGAATCTTGGAATAATGACGTTGATCGAAGGTTTATAATAACGAAATTTATGGTGAAGGAATCATTGAGGAGCGTCAAACCATTTAAGTCACCCGGACCTGATGGGATATTTCCGGCGTTACTAAAAAAGGAGATCGACTATCTGGCGCCTTATCTGGCCAAAATTTTCACAGCGTGCCTAGGACTTTTATATACTCCGAAAGCCTGGCAGGAGGCAAGGCTGGTGTTTATACCTAAGCCCGGCAAGGCAAGTTATGCGACATCAAAGGCATACAGACCCATAAGCCTTACGTCCTTTCTACTCAAAACCATGGAACGTATCGTGGACACCATGATAAAGAGTATGACATCGAGCGAACTGCTCAAATACAAACAGCATGCCTTTGTCAAGGGAAGGTCTGTGGAGACTGCCCTGCACGGGGTTGGGCATAAAATAGAAGAATCGTTCGATGCCAAAACGTACACACTGGCGGTATGCATTGACATCGAGGGGGCTTTTAACTATGTGCGGAGCGACAAACTGATCCAATCCTTAGACCAGTACCGGGTGGACCCGGTCCTTAGATACTGGATAAACTATATGCTTAGGAACAGGTGGATAAATTGTGTGTCCAATAGCATAAATATAAGGGAGAAAGTGGCATAGGGCACGCCACAGGGAGGCATTTTATCGCCACACCTATAGGTGACCACCATAAATGATCTGTTACGGATGCTGACTGAGGAGGGATTTGAACCCGTCTGCTACGCTATGATGTTATAATACTTCTAAGAGGTAAGGATCCGAACGAGCTATGCAGATGGGGCGAAAGGGTCTTGCATATGGCATATGACTGGGCTAGACCCAAAGGTCTCAATTTTAACCCAGACAAGACTGAAATATGCCTGTTCACGAGGAAGACGAAGGTGGGCGAAATTAACGCACCACGTTTCCTCAATAAGACGATTTATATATCTAACAAGGCCAAACACTTAGGTGTAATCTTGGACAGAAAACTGAATTGGAAGTGTCACATTCAGGAGCGTACTGAGAAGGCTCACAAATGTTGGGCACTATGTAGACGGGCCGTAGGCTCGAAATGGGGCCTGAATCCTAGGATAGTCCACTGGCTCTACAGGAGCGTGATTAGACCAATACTAACTTACGCCTCAGTAGTTTGGTGGACTGCTATGGAGAAAAAGTGCAACATAAGGACCATACAACAGGTTCAGAGAACATGTTGTCTTGGCATAGGCGGAGTGATGAGGATCACGCCCACTAGGGCACTGGAGACTATTCTAGATATCCAACCTATTGACACACAGATTAAGTGTGAGACAGCCACTACGGCTATGAGACTTAAGGCGATGGGAGAATTGATTGAGGATGGGAGCAGCTCATACCATCGCGGTATAATCGAGGCGAAACCTCTCCACCTTCTTCCAGGTTTCCTATCGGATACCTGAGATGAACCTTGAAGTCGAGTGCGACGCACTGCTGCCATCGGCACAGTCTTTCATTGACGGAACCCTAGTATTGCCATCTGGAAGATCATGTTACACGGATGGATCAAAGCTAGAGGACAGAGTGGGCCTGGGGGTTTACATTGAAACCCCAAGGACTGACCTCTGTTTTAGACTGCCTGACCATAATACGGTCCTGCAGGCGGAGATCCGGGCGATCACGGAATGCGTGAAATGATGTGGTGCTAACGCGAGGACGTCGAGTGTGAACATCTTTACCGACAGTAAAATTGCCATAAGGGCAATAACAACCAGGACGGAAAGGTCGCGAACAATCTTACAGTGTAAGAAAGAGATTAACGCCTTCTCTGAGCATGGGAAAAACCGGATCGTTTGGGTGCCGGGCTATAACGGAGGAAGTGGAAATGAAAGGGCAGACGATTTGGCGGTGAAGGCCAGAGGATTGCCGTCAATAAACTTGGTTAACCCAAAGCCTTTCGGGTCGACGCAGTCCGAGTTAAGGGAGTGGGCGACGATTGCGCATGCAACATTGTGGAACAGCGAAACGGTCGGTAGGACGGCGAAAATCCTATGGGGGGATCCAGATCGTGAGAAGGCGAGGCTATTGCTGAAAGGAAGCAAGAAGGAGGTCACTAAAGCTATTGGTATCATAACGGGACACATGGGACTACGAGCTCACTTAAGTAAAATCGGTGCGGCAAGTGATAGCATGTGTAGGGCATGCGGGGAAGATGATGAGACGTTAGAGCATATCCTTTGTCATTGCCCGGCTTTCGCGTCCAACAGATACCGGTACTTAGGTGGAGACACAATATCAGATATGAACCAACTAAGGGGAGTGGCATTGAAAACAATTAAGGATTTTGTAAGTAGCACGGAATTCCTAACTTAAAATTTTCTTTTTTGAGGTTACTTTATAGTTTTTAGAGCGCACAATAAGCCGATTACTGGCTTATAATATATATAGCTCCCATATAAACCGATCTCCCGATTATACTTCTTAAGCCTCTATAGGGCGCAATTCTTTCCGATTCGGCTGAAATTTTGTACAACGGCTTCTTCCATGACCTTCAATTTTCGTGCCAAATATGGTCTGAATCGATGTATAGCCTGATATAGCTCCCAAGTAAACCGATCTCCCGATTTTACTTCTTGAGCCCCTAGATAGCGCATCCATTACCGAATCGGATCATAACTTGATATATCTCCAATAGCATAGCAATTCTTACCCACTATACTTTGTTTGGCTAAAAAGAGGGCAAAGAACTTGACGAATGCTTTCCATGGTGGAGGGTATATAATTAGCACTCTCTTACCTATTTTCTTTTATTTTCTCAAACATTTTCGGCGTTAGCACTCACCTCAATCGGGCCTAAAATAACAACCTGAGGTCTCCAAGAGAAACGGCTATCGACCAAAGGTGATAGACTCGTGCCGTTCAATATAATCTAAACAAAAAGGTTAGGCAACATGTGGTTTGCTTTATGAATTTTTATCCAAAGTAAGGTCAAAATCGGTGCATAACCTGATATAGCTCCCATATTAACCGGTGTTTCAATTCGAAATCTTGAGCCTCTAGAGCCCGCAATTAATATCCCATTTAAGTTAAGAGAGAAAAAATCCAAAATCGTTTTTTTTTTATCCAAAACTTTTCCCCATGTGAAAATCTTTCTTTTATGACCTATATCAAAGGTTTGGCCATATACTTAAGTTGTCAGGAAAGTTGAGGTCAAAACACCTCAAATCAAACATTGGTAAACAACAGCAAACAGAAATTGCCCAAGAGTTGAAATAAAATACAATATCAACAGCAAGTACATTTGTATAGCCGTATCACATAGTAGTCAAGTCAGGTCAATGACTGGTGAGCCAAGAGCTCAGCATTAATTAAAAGCAATACCGGCTGAAAAACATTTCACCACTAATGAAAACAAAAAAAAAAAAGAAAATTTAAAAATGCTTATATGAAGAAATGGCATTCTCTGATCTCAGCAAAAATCAACAAAAATTCTCAACTATAAAGAGTACCGGTCAAACCACAAACCGTTACAGTTCAGTTTTACCACTGATCAGTGAACAACACAAGAACGCAACTAACGCATCCATTATCTAGGACTTGGTCTAGGAGAAACATGAATCCTTTGAAGGCTCTCTGTGTGGTAGCCCTTTTGGCTGCCAGCGTTTTGGCTGTGCCCAATCATCAGCAATCATTGAAGCATAAGCCCACCCAATGGTTGTCCATCAATCAATTGAAGGCAGCCCCTTCTGTGGAGGATGTGTCCATTGAAAACTTGGAACGCATGCCCTTGGATGAAGGTGCCAAGGCCTTGCAAACGATTTGTAAGTTGAAACATCACAAATAAATAGCAGGGGAATTGTATGGTGACTTGACTTTTATCTTCTCCACCCCCTTGGCAGATCATGTGTCCCAGATCAACAACGACTTGAAGCCAGCTTTTACCCCCAGCCCCAGCAACATTCCCGTTACCATTGTCAAGAGCAATGGCCAAATGGTCTCCACCACTTTGGACAAGTTGGCCGGCACCACCAAGCAAATGCCCGACTTTGGTAATCAGGAAGTTACCGTCTTCATCACTGGCCTCCCCTCCCAAAAGAGTGAGACAGTCAGGACCGCTAATCACGATTTGGTTGGAGCCTACGTTGAACGTTTCAACTACGAAAACTCCAAGAGCCATGGTGAAGCTCCCAATGCTGGCAACCTTGTGGTAGGTTAATAACAGAAACCTCAAACATGGGAATCCCCTTACTCATCTCTTAATGTCTTCTTACTTTCAGATCATTGATTTGGGTGAACAATTGTCCACCTCCAAACACTACATGTTGTTGGACATCCGCGAGACCGGTAACCAAATTGCCCACGAACTCATTAAGATGATGGAAATGTGCGGCATTCCTCCCAACTCCGTCCACATTGTTGCCCAAAACATTGCCAGCCATGTCGCTGGTCAGGCTGGTAGGGAATTCGAACGTGAAACTGGCAAACAAATCAGCCGCATCACTGCCTTGGACCCATCCCCCGTGTATGCCAAGATCTGTAACTGCTTGCTTAGCCTTTCCCGTGGTGATGCTGAATTCGTTGATGCCATCCACACCTCCGCCTGGGGCATGGGTACTACTGAACGCGTTGGTGATGTTGATATCTTCCCCAATGGTCCTTCCAAGGGTGTTCCCGGTTGCGATAATGTCGTCAAAGCCTCCATGCGTGCCACCCACTACTTCGCCGAATCTGTTCGTCCCGGTCAAGAGCACAGCTTCCCCGCCGAAGAGACCAGCTCCTTTGATGAGTTGAGGAGCAAGAACACCTGCGGCAAACGTGTCTACATGGGTCTTGCCATCGACAAGGATGCCGAAGGTGATTTCATGTTGGAAGTCAATGAGAAGAGCCCCTTCGGTAAGAGAACTCCAGCTCACCAACAAAGAAACTGCCATCGCGCCCACAAATCCTCCTCTTCTTCCTCCACCTCCTCCAAGTACTGGTCTTCCTCCAACTAAAGGGAGCGGCGGCGGATACAAGAGTGTATGCCGAAATTGCTAAAGTTGCTATGATGTGATTGCGTCCATTTCCATTTAATTTTAGAACAAAAAAAAAAACTGTTTCGAATTTTATAATTTGTATATTTTCTAAATAAATTATTTTCTTTTTTTTGCATTTTGAAAAAGTAATTTTTATAAAAGTTTTTTTATTAAAATAGGAAATAGGTTTTTATGACAATAAGGAAGAAAATGAGCATTGGGAGCCTCATGGTTTCTGCTAAAAATTTACACAAACTGAAGGGCATCATTTTACTTAGCGCACCACATTTCTGCAAACCAGGCAAAAATTTAACCTTCTAGGAGCAAAAGATGGCTAATCGGGAGAAGGGTTTATATGGGAGCTCGTTTAAAATTATAAATTGGTTTGGACCAAAGTTACCATTGGTAGTCAAAACAAAGCACTACAAGCTTCCAGCCAAATCGGCCAACAATTGCGGCTTCTAGGGAATCAAGAAGTCAAATCGGGTGATTGATTAATATGGGCGCTAAAACGGGTTATCCACCGATTAGGATCATACTTCACCCGACCGTTGGAAGTCACAACAGGACGTCACGTGCAAAATTTCAGCCCAATCGGATAATAATTGCAGCTTCTACGGGCTCAAGAAGTCAGGTCGAAGGACCATTATTTACGGAAGATATATCCAAATCTGAAATGATACGGTCTATTTGCAACCTGAATCGGAAGATCGATCTATACAACATTTAAATAAGGTCTGACGTGAACCATATTCGGCTCGGATATCAGGTGGCCCTATCCAACTCACTGTTCCAAATGAGGCTTTTGTGTGCTAAATACCCCAAATCGGCTGATCATTCTATATGACAGCTATATGGAAATATGGCACGACTTGGACCATATTCAGTACGAACATCGACAACTTTTTACTTTACTATACTTTACATTAATTTGCCATTACAGAAAATGTATTCCTCTGGCCGAACGCAGTATAGATGTCCAAACGCCTCGATCTTCTGCACTTCTTCTACAATCTCTGACATCCAGTTTGGAGAAGTCGCTCTCCGTTTGGTCATCCCGTCGGAGTTTTGTTCTTCTTCTTTTAAGTTTTATTTTGCGGTCTCCTTTTAAAGACTTATTTGCTGGAGCCTCTTCATCCATTCTGACAACATGACGTAGCCAACGCAACCGTTGTATTTTGATGCATATACGACACCTTTATTATAACCACCACCATAGGATGGGGGTATACTAATCTAGTCATTGCGTTTGTCACACCTCGAAATATTGATATATTATAGTACACCATAAAGTTTATATTGGGTTGCCCAAAAAGTAATTGCGGATTTTTTAAAAGAAAAATGCATTTTTAATAAAACTTAGAATGAACTTTAATCAAATATACTTTTTTTACACTTTTTTCTAAAGAAAGCTAAAAGTAACAGCTGATAACTGACAGAAGAAAGAATGCAATTACAGAGTCACAAGCTGTGAAAAAATTTGTTAACGCTGACTATATGAAAAATCCGCAATTACTTTTTGGGCAACCCAATATATTCTTGATCATCTCGACATTGTGATTCGAACTAGCCATGTCCGTCTGTCGAAATCACGATAGCGACCGAACACGTAAAGCTACCCGCTTGAAATTTTTCACAGATACTTCAAATTAATGTAGGTCGTTGGGGATTGCAAATGGGCCATATCGGTTCAGATTTGGATATACCTCCCATATAAACCGATCTCCGGATTTGACTTTTTAAGCCAGTGGAAGCCACAATTTTTGTCCGAATTGTCTGAAATTTTGCACATGATGTTCTATTATGACTTCCAACAACTATGTCAAGTACGGTCTAAATCGGTCAAGAATCTGATATAGCTCCCATATGCACCGATCTCCCGATTTGTCTTCCTGAGCCCATGGAAGCCGCAATTTTTGTCCGATTTGGCTGAAATTTGGACATAGTGTTTCATTATGACTTCCAACTACTGCGCCAAGTACGGTCTAAATCGGTCTATAACCTGATATAACTCCCATATAAACCGATCTCCCGATTTCACTTCTTAAACCCATGGAAGCCACAATTTGTGTCCGATTTGGCTGAAGTTTTGCATGTGGTGATCTGTTATGACTTTATCAACTGTGTTAAGTACGGTCCAAATCGGTCTATAACCTCAGATACGTAATTTACTATCGAATACCTGTCATTTGAGCCCCATATTGACATGAACGTCCAATATGTCTGTTTTGGGGAATTTTGGGATTGGGTTGGCCCGATGGGTACTAAGGCCCAATTTTAATATTATACTCGTATTCTATGTTACAGTACCTTTCATTTGATATGCATATTGTCCCGATTGGTCCATTTTTGATTTTGGGTGGGTTTTTTGGGTAACTGGGGAGGGTCCGCCCCCTTCCGAAATGAACAAATTTTAAAGCCTATTTCTCCTTCCTGGCCATATTTGCAAACTGCTCCCGAATATCTTTCATTTGAGTCCCATATTGTCATGATCGTCCAAAAAACCTATTTGAGGGGGTTTTGTGGTTGGAGCGGCACCCAGTTACTTGGACCCAATTTTTAATATGAAATCGTACTCTACTCCTGAATACCTTTCATTTAAGTCCCATATTGTCCCGATCGGTCCACTTTTATTTTTGAGTGGTACTTTTGGGTACGGAGCCACCGTAGCGCAGAGGTTAGCATGTCCGCCTATGAAGCTGAACGCTTGGGTTCGAATCCTGACGAGACCATCAGAAAAAATTTTCAACGATGGTTTTCCCCTCCTAATGCTGGCAACATTTGTGAGGTACTATGCCATGTAAAACTTCTCTCGAAAGAGGTGTCGCACTGCGGCATGCCGTTCGGACTCGGCTATAAAAAGGAGGCCCCTTATCATTGAGCTTAAAACTTGAATCGGACTGCACTCATTGATAAGGCCCACTAAGGCCCTGTTCCTTAGTGGAATGTTCATGGCCAAAATTTGCATTTGCATTTTACTTTTGGGGTAAGGGGGAGGGTCCGCCCCCCTTCCGATATCAAAAAATTATACAGCCTATGTTTCCTTCCCACCCATCCACACCAACCCACACAATCTGTGAATATTCCAAGGTAATCGGTTCAGCCGTTTTTGAGTCTATACGGAACAAACAAACAAACACAAATTCAATTTTATATATAAGAAGAAGATGAAGGATTTTTCTCTCAAACACCCCATTTACCTCCTCATCTCCTTTAGAACTCAAGCTTCGGAGCCATACAACTGTAGCAGAGCAGTGGTTTGTATAGTGTAATCTTCGTCTGTCGAGATGTGGCTTTGCTCCTCTTGCCCAAATTGTTGTTCTAAATTTTAGAAAAATCGGGCTATAAATTCTGTTTTTATGGGCTAAAGACCCAATATCGGTTGATCGGTTTATATGGCAGCTATATCGAAATTACGTCCTATCTGGACGATCTGGATCTCGGATAACGAGGGCCTAGTCCAACTAGTTGTTCAAAATTTCAGCAAATTCGATTCGGTAAATTCGGATGTTAGGGGCTTAAGACTCCGTACCGGGAGATCGGTCTTTACGGCATATACATCCAAAATATTGTATGGTGCGATCACTGGATATGGATGTCATAGAATAAAACTAAAATGCAAATTTGCCCATGAACATTCTATTAAGGAACAGGGCCAAACTTGCCACATATCAATGAGTGCTGTCCGATGCGATTTAAGCTCAATGGCAGGGGCCCCCTTTTTTATAGCCGAGTCAGAACGACGTGCAACACTACGTCATCTCTTTGTAGAGATGTTTTTGATGATAATAAAACTCAAACTCCGTCTTATATGGGGAGATTATCCTTATGGGGGTTACATCAAGATATAGTCCTTCGATCTTAATTACCTCATTCTTCGTTGGTACCTTTCCGTGGGTCTAGGATGCAATTCGCTTGGTCATGGTGCAATGTTGCATGGGTAATAGAAAAATACGCAAGACTTTTTTAGGAGTGCAATGCTTGAAGAACAAGCAAGAGCGTGCTAAGTTCGGCCAGGCCGAATCTTATATACCCTCCACCATGGATCGAATTTGTAGAGTTCTATGCGCGGTATCTATTTTTAGGCAAACAAAGAATATTGTAATAAGAACTTTTATGCTATTGGAGCTATATTTAATTATAGTCCGATTCGGACCATAAATGAATTTAATGCTGAACATTGTAGAAGTCATTGTGCAATATTTCAGTTCTTTCTGATAAGAATTGCGCCTTGTAGGGGCTCAAGAAGCAAAATCGGGAAACAGGTTTATATGGGAGCTATATCTGGTTATAGACCGATTCGGATCATACTAGACATGGATGTTGGAAGTCATTACTCAAGTCTTTGTTCCAAATTTTAGCGAAATCGGATAAAAATATGGGTGACATATCGAAATCTCATCCGAAATTGCCCATTTGCAATCCTCAACAACCCACAAGAGAAAAACGTACCTATGCAAAATTTCAAGCGGGTATCTTTCGCGTTTGACCGCTATAGTGATTTCGACAAACGGACGAACGGTCATGGTTAGTTCGACTCAGAATGTCGAGACAATCCAGAAAATATATACTTTAAGGGGTCGCAGATAAATATTTCAAGGTGTTACAAACGAAATGACTAGATTAGTATACTCCTACCCTATGGTGGAGGGTATAAAAAGGGAAATTTAAACTTTTCGCCATAGTGCACTTTTTCACTATTTTCATCAGAATTTAGGAAGATTGGGACCAGACGAACTTCACAGGGAGCCGTTTTATCAACTCTTTTGTAGCTTTTGTTTACCTCACTGAAATTTGGATCAAGGACTTCAGTTATGACTTTCAACATCCATGCCAAATAAGATCCAAATCGGTCTTACATAAACCGATCCCCGGATTTGACTTCTTGAGCCCTTAGAAGCCTCTTTTTTATCCGATGGGGCTGAAATTTGGATCAAGGACCTCAGTTTTGACTTCCAACATCTGTGCTAAATATGATCCGAATCGGTCTATAAACAGATATAGTCCCCATATAAACCGATCCCCGGATTTGACTTCTTGAGCCCTTAGAAGCCTCTTTTTTTATCCTATTTGGCTGAAATTTAGATCAAGGAATAGGATTTGCCGTCCGATGTTTAAAATTCTTTTTTGCTGGATACTGCAAAAGGTATTTTTGAACACTATTCGGCAAAAAATTAGACCATAAATAAAGATTTGGCAGCCCGAACAAATTTTCGAAATACCGAGGTGACCAACTTTAGGGGCCTGCCAAAAGACGCTCGGAAAACCTAGACAACCTTGAAATTTTCCACACGATCTCGCTCGTATCTCAGATCTAACCATTTAAAATTTCAAAGAGATATCTTTACTCGCTCTCACACCGCTTATTTTTTACTTTTTTTTCGATTTTCTCCCACTGTGCGATGTAGTGAGTTCGGCAGATGGACAGACTTGACTTCATTGACTTCCGTGTAAAACGATCAAGAATTTATACACGCAGATCGATATGTCGAAATGTTGCTAACAGAATGAATAGATTAGTATACCACCATCCTGTGGTGGTGGGTATAAAAAATATAAAAAACACCAAAATCGGACCACGAATGGTAGTTTTGAAGCCTGAACAAAATATTGGCCGTTGCGACCAACTCTGAGGGTCCAACAACTGACCTCTCAGCACGGGGTAACTATGAGGAACTCTGTGTACGAGATGTTTATCGCTATCCACAGGTAGCGGTGGAATGGTTCATACGAAGTAGCTGCAACCATTAGCGTCACCAGCCAGCAATTTGTGTGCTAATTTTTTCAACTTCAACGTAGTTTTTAAAATTCTGGGGAGGCTAAAACTTTTCAGGTGTGTGCTAAGCCCACCCTCTAGAGGCCTATCTACGCTTATGGCTGCAAATGGAGTCGCGGGCAATCACGGATACCGGCTCAATTGAGTGCATGTGATTCTCGATACGACAAAGCGAGAACAACAGCAACAACCAATTTGCCACTGGACTCCCAAGTGCCTTTAAAAGATGCACAAAACCTGGTTTACACCCTAGTTTTGGTAGATTTATTTCTGTTCTTTTATATTCACTACCTTTTTGTCATTCGATTTGCAACACATCTTACAATACATTTCGATGTTTTAATAAAGTTCTTCTCAGAAGCTGTGTGCATTAATTTTTTTCAGTGTATGGAGAAAACCTCAAAAAAACTCTTTTATCATCACCAGCAACAATGACCAATGTCCGTCCCTTGGTACTTGTTCTATTTTTCTTAATTTTTTTCTACTCTCTTTTTCCCCTACTTATGACCTTTGCTGTGAGACACGCATAGCGTGGTATGTCAGCAAAATTTTTTTCCACAACTTAAGCCGCAATGCTTAGGTGCCCATTTCAATTTAAGTATAAAAACTCTTGCTTCAGCAAGAGCAAGACACAGTTCAACTATTTGAGCATAGTCAACTAGGGAGCAAAGAGTCATCCAGATTTTATTTGCAGCAGCGTAGACGTAGCGAAGATGAATCCATTGGGAGTCGTGTGTATTGTGGCCTGTTTGGCTGCTGTTGTGTTGGCCTCGCCTTCCGACTACAAACGTGGCAGCTATTCCAATAGCTTGAAACCTTCGCAATGGTTGAAGCCAACCGAACTGGAGCAAACTCCTTCTTTGGATGAGATTTCCTTCGAACAATTGGAGAATATGCCTTTGGAAATGGGTGCCAAAATGATGCGTAAATGGTGTAAGTAGAGCTTATGTCCCAAAAACCCCATTACCTTCTTAACCTGCGAGTTATTTTCTTTCCCAGATCATTTGTCCCAAGCTGGCCATGGCATAGCTCCCGTCTATGTGCCCAGCCCCAGCCAAATTCCTGTACACATCTACAACAATGGCCGCAAGGAAACCACCGATTTGAACCGTTTTGTGCAAACCGCCAAGAAAATGCCCACTTTTGGTGATGAGAAGGTTACCATTTTCATTACTGGCTTACCCCAAACCTTGGACAGCGTTAAGAATGCCAACAAGAAATTGATCGAATCTTTCTTGGAACGCGATGAGCAAGAAGCCCAATCTCTATCCAGAAATGGCGGTGATGAGCGCCGCAACTGGGAAAACCAGAAGCAATGGACTGGCCGCAGCTTGGTTGTCATCGATTTGGGCAACACCATCACCGATGTTGAACGTTATGCCTCTTTGGATGTTGAGCGTTGCGGTAAAATGCTTGGCATGAGCTTGGTCCAATTGACCAAGGAATGTGATGTGCCCGCCAAACTTATGCATGTTATTGGTCAAGGTGTAGGTGCCAATGTTGCTGGTGAAGCAGGCAAAACATTCAAGGATAACACTTCCCAAAAACTGCGCCGCATTACTGCCTTGGACCCTGCCGTTCAAATGGCCAAGGAACGCCATGCCTTGAATGCCTTGGCTCGCGGTGATGCTGATTTCGTCGATGCCATCCACACCTCCGCCTTGGGTTTGGGCACCACCAGACGTGTTGGCGATTTGGATTTCTTCCCCAATGGTCCCTCTGAAGGTATGCGTGGCGCCCGCAATGTCGTTGAAGCTTCCATGCTTGCCACCGAATACTTTGCCGAATCTGTCCGCCCCGGCAATGAACACAACTTCCCCGCTGTCGAAGCCAACTGCATGAAGCAATACAAGAAACACGAAGGTTATGGCAAACGCACCTACATGGGTATTGCCGCTGCCCATGATGTCTCCGGTGACTACATGTTGGAGGTCAACGAACAGAGTCCCTATGGCAAGAGAACTCCTGCCCGCAAACAGAAAATGTCCCACAGCGGCCGCCAAGAAAACAGCTACGATTATTAAGTAGGTGGTAGTTGTGCCGAAATGTGAAAATCTATGATTTTGTATGACAGAATTTGAATTTCATATTTTTTTTTTTTAATTTTCTAAACTTTTTTAAATTATTTCATTGTATTTGCAAAGTGTTTTGAAAGAATAAATGTAAAACATGAAAATCTCTTAGTCATCTATCTGTATTACAAAGGAACTAGCCGAACCGGACCCGCTCCGTTGCGCCTTCTTTAACTCTCTAATATCTTTTTAGGGTGGGGACACTTTGCCCTGAATGTCAATATCGAATTCGTTCCATTGTAACCTATGTCCGCCTATGACGCTGAACGGCTGCGTTCGAATCCGGCACAAAACATCGGACAAAATTTAAAGCAGTGGTTATCGCCTCTTAATGCTGGCGCCATTTGCGAGGTACCATGCCTGGCATGGTCATGCAAAAAATTCTCCCCAATGAGGTGTCGCACTGTGGCACGCCGTTCGGACTCGGCTATAAAAAAAGGTCCCATGTCATTGAGTTTAAACTTGAATCGGAAAGCACTCATTGATGTGTGAGAAGTTTGCCCCTGCTCGGTTTCTGGGCAAATTTTTACTTAACTCCGAAATGCAGGTTTTGAGTCCGTTCTAAGCTCTAAATTGTCCTGATGGATCTATATATCCATTTGGCGAGTTTTGGGTGGCCCCCGAGGCACCAGACTACAAACCATGTTTTGTTTTTAGTGACTGTAAGAGTGCAAAAAATGTCGAACGAATCGCCACCAATCTCCGAGATCTGGTGTTTTTAAAAATTACGGTAATGAGAAGTGCTTTTTTTTGGGAGGGATGACACTTCAGTCATTTTTACTCAAATATGGATATTAAATTCGTGCTACACTCACAAATCCCTTTAATTTGGGCCTCATATTGCCATGGTCTGTAAATATGAACCGTTTGGAGGGTGTTTGAAGCTAGGGCGGCCATGGGTACTTTGCCCTAAAAATAGATATCAAATTCGTTCTTTACCATAGTCGAATATGAAGTTTAGTTAAGGGCGAGCTTAAGAGCGTACCCCCAAACTCATGGCTCCAAAATTGAATATCAAATTCGTTTTCTACTCTCAAATACCTTTCATTTGAGTCCCATATTGTCATAATGGGTCAATCAACCTATTTCCAAGTACCCGGCGAAGTGTCCCCACCCTAAAAAGATATTAGAGAGTTAAAGAAGGCGCAGCGGAGCGGTCCCGGTTCGGCTAGTAGGCTATATAATTTGTCCGGAAGGGGGCGGTCCCTCACCCCTACCCCCAAAGCACCACCCAAAAATAAAAGTGGGCCAATGGGGACAACATGGGACTCAAATGAAAGGTATTCGACGGTAGAGACGAATTTTAAATTAAAAATTTGGTCCAAGTTGATATATCTTCCGACATGCGACATGAATATGGTCCATATCGGACCATATTTACATTTAACTGCCATACAGCACGATCTGTCGATATATGGAATTAAGCCCTGAACAAGCGCATTTATTAACCGATCTCGCTGAAATTTGAAACTGTGAGTTGATTTAAGCCTCCCGATCAGGAGGAATATATTTTAATAAAGCTGTCGATTTAGGGTCTAAAGCCTATAAAAAGCTCATTTTTTACCCGATTCCACCGAAATTTAAAAAAAGGGAGTTGTTTTAAGCCGACATCCGACCTTAATATGGTTCAGATCGGACTATATTTAGATATAGCTGCCATATAGACCGAACTTCCGATTTAGAGAATTTAGCCCATAAAACCCGCATTTATTACACGATTTCGCTAAAATTTCAAACAGTGTGTTGTTTAAAGCCTTCTGTTATGCGTCCCACATATGCTCCAGATCGGTGCATATTGAGATACAGCTGTCAAATAGACCGATCTTCTTAATGCCATAAAAATCTCATTTATTGCCCGATTTCGCTGAAACTGTGACTTGTATAAGAGTTCTCGGCACCTGAATCAAATATGATCCATTCCAGCCCATATTTGGATATAACTATAGATTTGGTAGTGGTAGTTATAATAAAATAGGATGATGAATATATCCATGGTGATGGGTAACCATAGTTCGTAACGGTCGAAGTTAATACGTTTTTACTTGTTTTACTTCCAAACTGTATACATTTTTAATGAGATATCGGATGTTCATGCATACTACAGCAAAGTCAATGAAATTCTTGTCACCAATCATGAATCAAAATGAAAATCGAAACACAAATGCCTTGGTAACTGCAAAATACCAAGCAAATCTCGGCCAAAATTTCAACAACAACAAAAAAATCGAATATCCCCGAAACCAGTGGAGACATTGTTTATCTTAAGAAAACTATTTTGTAAGGATTTTTGACTACTATCCGGCAAAAAAAAGGAATTTTGGTAATCGGATCGGAATTTTGAAAGACTTGGCTGCCGGGGAGACCAACCTTCGACTTTTATGAAAACACGATTATTTTCAACATCCATTTAGTTTTAATGTTTATGGAAATATAAGAACGAAAATTTCTGGGAATTCCCGGAAACCTTGGAAAAGAAAAAAAAATTTTTTTGGTTTACCGAGACTGCAAAAAGGAAAGGTTCAGGTTCTAATTCGATCCAAGCATTTTAACATATTCGCACTAGGTGAGGAACAGAGCACTTCTTATATCGCTATCGGTCATGGCAACAAGTTAAGTGTATCATATCGCACTGAGATTGTATTTACTTTCTCCGCAATTCCGATTTCAACCACAACCATCTTTTAGCAAACATCTCAGGTTAGAGGCTTAACTATACATAGTACTATGTATATGCTTTTATTCTAAGATAAATTTTTAAATACAAAAAAATTATGAACCCAATAATTTGTTAAAAAAATGTCATTGTGGCAAGCGAAGCAGAGACTATGACACTTCCTACATATGGCAAAAAAGATATTCCCAACAGAACGCAAGGCAAAAAAAAGAAAAATCGCAAAATAACCAAAGCTCATAACGGTGTCAGCAAAACTTAAACTGTAGCAAAGCTATTTTCGTCAAGTATTGGCCAAATTGGTATATGGCTATAAAATGCTTGCTACATATCCGACAAAGACACAGTTCAAGTTTGAAGCATAGTCAACTAGGTACATTTACAAAGGCATCCATACTTTACACAGAACCATAACATTGACAAAGATGAATCCATTGGGAGTTTTGTGCCTTGTGGCCTGTTTGGCTGGCGTTGTCTTGGCCTCGCCCACACACCATAACTACAACAACTATAACAGCAACAGTTTGAAACCTTCCCAATGGCTGAAGGCCATAGAATTGGAGCACACCCCATCCATGGATGAAGTTACCTTCGAGCAATTGGAAAAAATGCCTTTGGATCAGGGTGCTGAATTGATGCGCAAATATTGTAAGTAAAACTTTGTACTCGTGAGTGAGAGAAAACCGCAGTCTACAGAAGACCAATATTTTTCTCTTCCAGATCATTTGTCCCAAGCTAGCCATGGCGTTGCCCCTGAATATGTGCCCAGCCCCAGTCAAATCCCTGTCCATATCTACAGCAATGGCCGCAAGGAAACCACCGATTTGAGCCGTTATGTTCAAACCGCCAAGAACATGCCCAAATTCGGAGATGATGAAGTCACCATTTTCATTACTGGCTTGCCCCAAACCTTGGAAAGTGTTAAGGAGGCCAACAAGGACTTTATTGAAGCCTACTTGGAACGTTGCAGCCAACAACCCCATGCCTATGCCCAATGGAATGCTGGTGAGGAACGCCGCAACTGGGAAGATCAAAAACAACTTGGCCGCAGCTTGATTGTCATCGATTTGGGCAACACCATCACCGATGTCAAACGTTATGCCTCCTTGGATGTTGAACGTTGCGGTGAAATGTTCGGCAAGACTTTTGTTGAATTGAGCGAAGAATGCGATGTGCCTGCCGAAATCATCCATGTTGTGGGTCAAGGTGTTGGTGCCAATGTTGCTGGTGTCGCTGGCCAGAAGTACTATGATGAAACCTCCGAAAAATTCCACCGCATTACAGCCTTGGACCCTGCCGTTCAAATGGCCAAGGACAGCCATATTTTGACTGGTTTGGCTCGCAGTGATGCTGAATTCGTTGATGCCATCCACACCTCTGCCTTGGGCTTGGGCACCACTAGACGTGTTGGCGATTTGGATTTCTTCCCCGAAGGTCCCTCTGCTGGCAGCCGTAATGCCGACAATGTTGTTGAAGCTTCCATGCTTGCCACCCACTACTATGCCGAATCTGTTCGCCCCGGCAACGAACACAACTTCCCCGCTCGGGAAGCCAACAGCATGGCTGAATATAAGAACAAGGAAAGCTATGGCAAACGCACCTACATGGGTATCGCTGCTGCTCGTGATCTCTCCGGTGACTTCATGTTGGAAGTCAACCCACAGAGTCCCTATGGCAAGAGAACCCCTGCCCACAAGACCAAAACATACCACCACAACGACTACCACACAAGCAACGACTATACCACCTCTCAAATGGATTAAAATATTTCAAATAAAATCGAAACTATTTATTATTAAATGAAAACTTTGTACAAAATAAGATTAATAAAAATATCTAGAAAAATAAAAAATTTAAGCAGTGACATTTTGGCAAAAAATTCATTTTTGGCAGAATTTCTTGTTGGATTTTGAGGATTTTATTTTGCAAAAATTCGAAAAAAAATCCTTTTTAAATAACAAATTTCACAATTTTTGTTTGTTTCTCTTTTCGAGACGAGCTGAATGATCGAAGATGCAAATGGAAAAGTAAAGCCAAAGGTAGCAACACACACCAACCACTATGGCTTCAATTGCTATTGCAAATCGAATAAAAATTACTTTTTAAATTAAAATTTTTAGCAAAAGCGTGCTAAGTTCTTCCGGGCCGAATCTTATATACCCTCCACCATGGATAGCATTTTTCGAGTTCTTTGCGCGGTACCTCTTTTTAAGCAAACAAAGAATAATGAATAAGAACTGTATGCTATTGGAGCTATATCAAGTTATAGTCCGATTCGGACCATAAATGAATTTAATGCTGAACATTGTAGAAGTCATTGTGTGATATTTCAGTCAATTCGGATAAGAATTGCGCCTTGTATGGGCTTAAGATGCAAAATCAGGAAATCGGTTTATATGGAAGTTGTATCAAGCTATAGATCGATTCAGACAATATTGGACAAGTATGTTGAAGGTTTTGGGAGAAGCCGTTGTACAAAATTGGATCAGGGTGCTGAATTGATGCGCCAACTCGGATGAGAATTGCACCCTCTAGAGGCTCAAGAAGTCAAGATCCCAGATCGGTTTATATGGCAGCTATATCAAAACACAAACCGATTTGGCCCATTTACAATCCCAACCGACCTACACAAATAAAAAGTATTTGTGCAAAATTTCCAGCGCCTAGCTTTACACCTTCGAAAGTTGGCGTGCTATCGACAGACAGACGAACATGACGGACGGACGGACATGGCTAGGTCGTCTAAAAATGTCATGACGATCAAGAATGTATATACTTTATGGGGTCTTAGGCGCATATTTCGAGGTGTTACAAACAGAATAACGAAATTGGTATACCATCTTATGGTGGAGGGTATAATTATTGGCCGGTACATGAATAATCATTTGCGGCTTTTGGAATTAAAGAGTTTTTGGTTTTGAATAAAAGGAAGGCTTTTTACCGTAGACGAATCTGCCTACGTACGTAATAATACTACGTTTACGGCCAACGTTTGATATGTTGAAGCAAAACGTTATACGGTTACAATAAAAGCAAAACTTCGTAATAAAAGTAAGTGATTTGTCGTAAACATTTCCCAAACATTTTATTGTTTTGTGTGTAGACATACCCATCCCTCTGTTTCTTGAAATCACTCTACATCATTAAGTTCATAAATGGGCTATATCTTGATATAAACGCCTTTATACTGATCTCCCAGTTCAATTCATTAAGATGTTTTTCTGCCCCCAATTTCAATGAACAAGCGTGCGGAGTTTAGATAAAGCGATCTCCGCCTATGACGCTGAACACCTGGGTTCGAATCCTGGCGAGATCATCAGAAAAACTTTTCAGCGGTGGTTTTCCCCTCCTAATGCTGGCAACATATGTGGGGTACTATGCCATGAAAAACTTCTCTCCAAAGAGGTGTTGCACTGCGGCACGCCCTTCGGACTCGGCTTTAAAAAGGAGGCTCCTTATCATTGAGCTTAAACTTGAATCGGACTGCACTCCTTGATATGTGAAAAGTTTGCCCCTGTTCCTTAGAGGAATGTTCATGGGCAAAATTTGCAATTTGCAATTTGATCTCCCAATTTAAGTATTTGAGCCCAGGAAGTCTCTTTTACTACCCATTTTCGCCGTTACACTGAATTGAATGGACCATGAGTATGGACCAGATTTGGCCATATTTTTGTATGCAGCTGTTACATATGCCTGTTAACCGACTGAAGACATTGAACGCACAAAACTCGCATTTCCTACCCAGATTTACGATATCTAGAAGAGATCCCTTAACACTAGTGCATGTTATGATCAATATCAAAACGTACGCTCTTACTCCTGCAATTTGAAGCAGACCCCTTGTAACAGAAACATCCATGGTTTTATATGCAGTACTCTTAAAGAATACACAGAAACGACATAAGGAGAATTAGTTTTGAGTTATTCCCGGCGATTTTTTCAGTAATTAAGTTGGTAGTTACGTATACGTAGGTTGGAATAGGTTACGTATACGTATACGTAGGTTACGTATACGTAGGTTGGAAAAACCTACCACAAATTTAGATTAGCCTACCAACCTACCAAAAGGATAAAAACCTAAAAACGCAACACTGGTTCTGAGTCGATCTAGCCATGTCCGTCCGTCGAAATCCCGATAGCAATTTGTGGCTTGTAAGTGCTTATTGAGGCCTTACAAACCGCAATTTGTCGAATTTGACTGAAATTTTGCATGAAGTGTTCTATTTTGATATCCAACAATCGTGCCAAGTACGGTCCAAATCGGTCAATAGACTGATATAGCTCCCATATAAACCAATCTCTCGATGTGACTTCTTGAGTCCTTACAAGCCGCAATTTTTGTAAGATTTGGTTGAAATTTTCCATGCGGTGTTCTGCTACGACTTCCAACAATTGTGCCAAATACAGTCCAAACCAGTCTATAATCTCATATAGCTCCCATATAAACCGGTCTCTGGTTTATCCTTGTTCGGTTCGTAAAAGCTTCAATTTTTGCTGGTTTAGCAGAAGTTTGGTATGTAATGACCAACCCGTGGCACTAATGTCCAACCACAATATTTTAAATATCTCGATTTCTGTAACGAATTCACTGAGAGCTACTTTTCTATGTTAATATTGTTTAGATATAGCCGAAATATATATCCAACCAGAAATGTCCAAACCGTGGCACTAATGCCCAACCATTAAATTTCAAATACCTCGATTTCTGTAACGAATTCAGATTAATTGGGGACATTGGTGGATTTCCCTCCCTTTTTTCATATGAAAACCCCTTTTCTGTGTTAATATTTTTCAGAAAATTTAGTCAAAATTTTAGGTCGCATTTTATAGAGTTATAATAAGGCTACAAAAAATCGAATCATATGAGGGAATTTCGCTTTCCAGTCGATTTCAATCAGAAATGTCCAAACCGTGGCACTAATGTCCAACCACAAAATTTTAAATATCTCGACGAATTCAGTCAATGTAGGGCTTTTGTTTGAGAGCACCTTTTCTATGTTAATGTTTTTCAGAAATGTCCCAAATTCGGCCACAAGTTTAATCAAAAAATCTGCTCTTATTTTATGGAATTATGTTTAAGCTACAAAAAATCGGGTCATATGAGGCAATTGCGCTCTCCCTTAGCTGTCCATCGATGTCAAGTTTTTTGAAAAAATTCCAACCAGAAATGTCAAAACCCTGGCACCCATCATAACCCTTTTAATTCAAAATATCTCGATTTGTGGAAATAATTCCCTGAACTTCTTAACATTGGCCAATTCTGCTCTCTTAAGGTTTCTATTTGAAGGCAACTTTTCTGGGTTAATATTTTTTAAAAATACCCGAAATGTGCTCTTTAAATTTTTTGTCAAATTTAACTTCTAATTTGTGGCTATATGAATGGTTCTATAGAAAAAGCTCTTAATGTGACATATTCTGCTTTCTTGGGACTTTGTTTGGATATAATTTTTCGAAATCCGCCTAAAATTACCATTCCGGGTTCATATCTCGGCTAAAATCACTTTAACTAATAACTTCAACTTCACACCCTTAGCACTATGTCGTGTCTATTCAGGGATTCCACACACTCCGCCTCGCACTTCAACCTCACTGTACTAGAATCCATGGCCTTGAGGGCCGCCATACATTATGATTTCGAAAACTGTAAGTCCCCTCCCAGAATTTCTCCTGCGTCTATCATTATGACCCAGAGCTCTGCCTAAAATGTTGTGTGTTGTAGTATAGACCCAATCTCTATCTTAGAGTCCTCTTTAAAGATCGAGGTATCATTCTCTACAAACACAGTATTCGCTAACTACTTCTCCCTCCATGGAAAGCGAATCCCGAATCTCCAAGTAGTCTGAACCTCTCCTTAGTCTGCCCACCGCATCCATAGTGCCCAGAAGGTAACTTTGGCCATAGTTTGTCTCACCATGCCAAGTTCCAGTTCCTCAGGCTAAGCCTAAGCGCAACCTTGACGGCACAGTTCGGAATATAGGCCTTGATATATTGCATACCTAGCATTGCGATCATTCTCATGCAATCCCTGTTAAAATCCAACAGAAAATCGTTTACCACTATGTTCCAGAGAATTGGCGAGAACACCCCTACCTGAGGTGTTCCCCTTATCGGCCGCCTTTTGACCACACTATCTCCGAAGTCGGCGTTGGAAGTGGTGTCACATAGCATGTAGCCCTTCCACAGAGAGAAACTCGGGTGGATCTCCTTGCTGCTCAGAGCGATGACACCTTTAGTTAGAGAGGCGTCTTTCAGGTTCAATGTGGCATGTGAGGAGAATATGTAAGAGCTGTAAATGTGCCACAAAATATTTTGTGACACTTGATGGTCGGAATAGTCACTACGTCGACCATCCCTTTCAGCTCCCTACCCACGTCATGCGTGTATGAAGTGGACAATGTGGCTGAAGATTTGGTGGCAGATATCTTAAAATTTCTTGCAGTGAGGTAACAGGCAAGTTGGTTGAGGTAGATGTTTAACATATCGCAGATGTCATCAATGAGGGGGGCATATGATACGATAGCGACCACACAGATAATTCGCGACCCACCGTTTCAGGCCTGGCTGGAGGGACATATTGGCGATGTCCTCAATGAGTTTGGCATCGCTGACGGCGTTGAATGCCTTCAATAGGTCCAGTGCCACGAGGACCATCACATCACATGGCCTGAACTGATTGAAGCCGCGGAAAATGTGTGCGGTGATAGCATGCGGAGAAGTTGTTGTGCTATGCAGTCTTCGAAATCTGTCATCGGTCTGTACGACTACCCCTCTCTCGGATCCTTTCCTGCCTTCAGTAGCGGCATCACTCTGCCCATCTTCGGGACATCGGGTACTATAAGAGTGTTCAAAGACAGGTTGAGGACAATCGTGAGGTACTCGACTACAGGTTGATCCAGATTCTTCGACATCAGTGTAGAGATTCCGTCGGGGCCCAGAGCTCTTCGGCTCGGAGACCACGGGTACGATGAATGCCTTTCCTCCTAGCCCTGTCACTCTCGGGATGTACAGAAAATCGATGGTTGAACAACCTGGCGCACCTTTTCGAATCAGTTATGGTTACGTCGCCAAAAGTGACTGAGGTCCTGTCGTCCCGTCTACCGGTGTTCGAGAGTGTCTTAACAGTAGAGGACAACTTGCCTAAACCGGTACCTAAGTAACATTGCTCCAAGTGTTCCAAAAATTCTGCCTATGCTCGTTGACTACCCTATTTACTTCCAGATTCAGCTCGCTGATTCTGGGGTTAGTGGGGTCCGTGCAACGAATCCCATCACTTTCATCCCCCTGCGCCAGGAAATTGAAATTGAGCCGCACTTGGGGTATCCGACCGGCTGATATAAAGAGAGCAACTGCTGCGTTAATGATGTTTCGGAATTTCCTCTAGGCAAGTAGTACATTTGAGGGGGGTGTCAGTTCACTGAAGCGACGATTGGTATACTCTCCGAAGACAACCCGATCGGCCTTCTCTTGATTGATAAACGTTCGGCGCTCATAGGTTTTGAAGTCGAGTGGTCGGTCGATGATGAGAATTATGGGGAGGTGGTCTGATCCCAAAGAAATTACGGCTTGCCACTCAGGAGATCAGGGGATGCAATGGAAATGTATAAAACGTGGAGCCTTCAATCTGCTCTGCCAAAGCTATGCCCCACTGGTTGTTACATTGGGTAGAAAGCCATGAAACGTGATGCGCTTTAAAGTCTCCTAGAACCAGACGATTATGGCACACTCATGTCGGGCTTGATAGCCTGACCATTAATTGGGACACAGCTACCAATCGGCGGTATGTACACATTGTATAGCTGTATCTCAGCAGTACCGAACCTTACTGCTATCCAAGTGCACTCCATGTAGAGGTCACTAACTCCAGGGGCAGGTGAGATGGGTCTATACTGCACGGAATGGTGTATCCACTCCGATCCTTATATAGCACATTATATCCGTGACAACTGTACAAACTGCAGGGTCTGATTTGGTTGGTCTGATTTGTCTCCTGGATCGCTGCAGCCAATATGTTCTTCCGACGCATAAAATCCATTATCTCGTCCATCTTGCCTCGGAGACCGTTGCAATTCAATTAGCAAAAATGATACACTCCCCGGTAATGGTCTGGCAATATTGGGACTGGGATGCTGCTGTTGCGTATATTGCCACACGGGAGAGGTCGGGGGGGTCACATCGTCCGACGACGCAGAAGGCGACGACGACAACGCTTGTGACTCACTGCTGTCTATATTCGCACAGCACCTTGCAATATATTCAGTGTGACAATACTCCCGTAGTGATGTAAGGCCAGAGTAAGATCGGAAATGTACCCACTCCATGCACCGGTTACACCTCACCGACACCGATCGATGATGAAGGCGGTTCTGGCAAAACGAACAGAATCAGAGTCCGGGGTTCTTTTCACTCCCGGCACGGTCCAGAAGCGTGCGGAGAAGGCACTTCAAAATATGCCTCTCCCATGACTCGGGTCAATCCGGTACGTAGATTATATCCAGATTTGGATATAGCTGCCATATAGACCGATCCTCCGATTTAGGGTCTTAGGCCCATAAAAGCCACATTTATTATCCAATTTCGCTGAAATTTGGGATAGTGAGTTGTGTTCGGCCCTTCGATATCCTTCGTCAATTTGGCCCAGATCGGTCCAGATTTCTATATAGCTGCCCTATAGACCGATCCTCCGATTTAGGGTCTTAGACCCATAAAAGCCACATTTAATGTTCCATTTTGCTGAAATTTGAGACAGTGAGTTGTGTTAGGCCCTTCAATATCCATCGTCAATTTGGCCCAGATCGTCCAGATTTCGATATAGCTGCCATATAGACAGATCCTCCGATTTAGGTTCTTGCGCCCATAAAAGCCACATTTATTGTCCGATTTTCCTCCAATTCGGGACAGTGAGTTGTGTTAGAACCCTCGACATCCTTCGTTAGTTTGGCCCAGATCGGTCCAGATTTCGATATAGCTGCCATATAGACCGATCTCTCGATTTTAGGTTTTGGGGCCATAAAAGCTACATTTATTAACCGTTTCAGGCCTGGCTGGAGGGACATATTGGCGATGTCCTCAATGAGTTTGGCATCGCTGACGGCGTTGAATGCCTTCAATAGGTCCAGTGCCACGAGGACCATCACATCACATGGCCTGAACTGATTGAAGCCGCGGAAAATGTGTGCGGTGATAGCATGCGGAGAAGTTGTTGTGCTATGCAGTCTTCGAAATCTGTCATCGGTCTGTACGACTACCCCTCTCTCGGATCCTTTCCTGCCTTCAGTAGCGGCATCACTCTGCCCATCTTCGGGACATCGGGTACTATAAGAGTGTTCAAAGACAGGTTGAGGACAATCGTGAGGTACTCGACTACAGGTTGATCCAGATTCTTCGACATCAGTGTAGAGATTCCGTCGGGGCCCAGAGCTCTTCGGCTCGGAGACCACGGGTACGATGAATGCCTTTCCTCCTAGCCCTGTCACTCTCGGGATGTACAGAAAATCGATGGTTGAACAACCTGGCGCACCTTTTCGAATCAGTTATGGTTACGTCGCCAAAAGTGACTGAGGTCCTGTCGTCCCGTCTACCGGTGTTCGAGAGTGTCTTAACAGTAGAGGACAACTTGCCTAAACCGGTACCTAAGTAACATTGCTCCAAGTGTTCCAAAAATTCTGCCTATGCTCGTTGACTACCCTATTTACTTCCAGATTCAGCTCGCTGATTCTGGGGTTAGTGGGGTCCGTGCAACGAATCCCATCACTTTCATCCCCCTGCGCCAGGAAATTGAAATTGAGCCGCACTTGGGGTATCCGACCGGCTGATATAAAGAGAGCAACTGCTGCGTTAATGATGTTTCGGAATTTCCTCTAGGCAAGTAGTACATTTGAGGGGGGTGTCAGTTCACTGAAGCGACGATTGGTATACTCTCCGAAGACAACCCGATCGGCCTTCTCTTGATTGATAAACGTTCGGCGCTCATAGGTTTTGAAGTCGAGTGGTCGGTCGATGATGAGAATTATGGGGAGGTGGTCTGATCCCAAAGAAATTACGGCTTGCCACTCAGGAGATCAGGGGATGCAATGGAAATGTATAAAACGTGGAGCCTTCAATCTGCTCTGCCAAAGCTATGCCCCACTGGTTGTTACATTGGGTAGAAAGCCATGAAACGTGATGCGCTTTAAAGTCTCCTAGAACCAGACGATTATGGCACACTCATGTCGGGCTTGATAGCCTGACCATTAATTGGGACACAGCTACCAATCGGCGGTATGTACACATTGTATAGCTGTATCTCAGCAGTACCGAACCTTACTGCTATCCAAGTGCACTCCATGTAGAGGTCACTAACTCCAGGGGCAGGTGAGATGGGTCTATACTGCACGGAATGGTGTATCCACTCCGATCCTTATATAGCACATTATATCCGTGACAACTGTACAAACTGCAGGGTCTGATTTGGTTGGTCTGATTTGTCTCCTGGATCGCTGCAGCCAATATGTTCTTCCGACGCATAAAATCCATTATCTCGTCCATCTTGCCTCGGAGACCGTTGCAATTCAATTAGCAAAAATGATACACTCCCCGGTAATGGTCTGGCAATATTGGGACTGGGATGCTGCTGTTGCGTATATTGCCACACGGGAGAGGTCGGGGGGGTCACATCGTCCGACGACGCAGAAGGCGACGACGACAACGCTTGTGACTCACTGCTGTCTATATTCGCACAGCACCTTGCAATATATTCAGTGTGACAATACTCCCGTAGTGATGTAAGGCCAGAGTAAGATCGGAAATGTACCCACTCCATGCACCGGTTACACCTCACCGACACCGATCGATGATGAAGGCGGTTCTGGCAAAACGAACAGAATCAGAGTCCGGGGTTCTTTTCACTCCCGGCACGGTCCAGAAGCGTGCGGAGAAGGCACTTCAAAATATGCCTCTCCCATGACTCGGGTCAATCCGGTACGTAGATTATATCCAGATTTGGATATAGCTGCCATATAGACCGATCCTCCGATTTAGGGTCTTAGGCCCATAAAAGCCACATTTATTATCCAATTTCGCTGAAATTTGGGATAGTGAGTTGTGTTCGGCCCTTCGATATCCTTCGTCAATTTGGCCCAGATCGGTCCAGATTTCTATATAGCTGCCCTATAGACCGATCCTCCGATTTAGGGTCTTAGACCCATAAAAGCCACATTTAATGTTCCATTTTGCTGAAATTTGAGACAGTGAGTTGTGTTAGGCCCTTCAATATCCATCGTCAATTTGGCCCAGATCGTCCAGATTTCGATATAGCTGCCATATAGACAGATCCTCCGATTTAGGTTCTTGCGCCCATAAAAGCCACATTTATTGTCCGATTTTCCTCCAATTCGGGACAGTGAGTTGTGTTAGAACCCTCGACATCCTTCGTTAGTTTGGCCCAGATCGGTCCAGATTTCGATATAGCTGCCATATAGACCGATCTCTCGATTTTAGGTTTTGGGGCCATAAAAGCTACATTTATTAACCGATTTTGACGAAATTTGGGACAGTGGGTTGTGTTAGGCCCCTCGACATCCTTCGTCAATTTGGCTCAGATCGGTCCAGATTTCGATATAGCTGCCATATAGACCGATCTCTCGGTTTTAGGTTTTGGGGCCATAAAAGGCGCATTTATTGTCTGATTTTGCCGAAATTTGAGACAGTGAGTTGCGTTAGGCTCTTCGACGTCCTTCTTCAATTTGGCCCAGATCGGTGCAGATTTGAATATAGCTGTCATATAGACCGATCTCTCGATTTAAGGTTTTGGCCCCATAAAAGGCGCATTTATTGTCCGATTTCGCCGAGATTTGGGACAGTTCATTGTGTTAGGCTTTTCAACATTCATGTCGCATATAGTTCAGATCGGTTTATTTTTAGTTATAGCTTCTAAAAAGACCCATAATTTGTTATACACAATTGAACAATGACTTATACCGATTAGTATTTGGTTCAAATCGGAACATATTTCGATATAACAGTTATATAAAGTATGGACATAAAGTATGCAATTTACACCGGAATTTGATGAAAGGTGGTTTACATATATACCCGAGGTGGTGGGTATCCAAAGTTCGACCCGGCCGAACTAAACGCCATTTTACTTGTTTTTTTTTAATATACCAAGACGCATATGGGACATGTCTCATAAAAATTCTTTCTATACCTAAAATAAATCTTAACATACAAAATAATTATAAACCCAATAATTAATCGCAAATTAAAAAAAAATCTGGGAAGCAACCAGATTATGAGACATTCTACATATGATAAAAATTGTCATTCTCAACAAAACACAAAAACAGAAAAAAATGCAAAATAACCAAAGCCCATCACTGTGTCAGCACAATTAAAAGCAATCTACGAGGGCTGCCCTATAAGTTTCTGACCTAGGCCACACGATGTATTGCCGATGTAATTTGACATTTGCATAGGAAAAGTTGACGTTTGCTAGCATAATCTTACTGTGAACGTTTTAACATACTACCATCATTTGTGAGT
The DNA here is from genome assembly GCF_963082655.1 of Stomoxys calcitrans. NCBI lineage: Eukaryota > Metazoa > Arthropoda > Insecta > Diptera > Muscidae > Stomoxys > Stomoxys calcitrans. The sequence goes on along the minus strand of NC_081555.1, from coordinate 91,534,788 downwards.
GTTTACAGTGACTTATAAAAATTAATTTGGCAAAATAATGGAATTAACTCGTGAACATTTTCGAACGACAATTTTGCAACCCTTTCGGCATGGATTATCACGACAAAAGTGCATTAAGGAACTTAAATCTTAGTATGGCGATGAATCACCCTCCTATAGCACAGTGAAAACTGGTTGCATGAATTCAATCGTGGCTGAAGCTCGTTTAAATGCGAAGGTCGTTTAAAAACGGCTTTGGTGTCGTGCGTGAACTTATAATGCAAGATCGTCATGTGACATACCATGAGACAGAGGCATCCTTGGGCATTTCTCCCACCAGCAAACATTCGATATTCTATGAATATCTTGCCGTAAAAAAGGTTTGTTCTTGTTGGATCCCGCACAATTTGATAATCACTCAAAAAAAGGCTCGTGTTGATTGGTGCAATAAAATGTTAAAAACAAGTAAAAACGTGCTAAGTTCATCCGGGCCGAATCTTATATACCCTCCACCATGGATCGCATTTGTCGAATTCTGTGTCCGGTATCTGTTTTTAGGCAAACAAAGGATAATGGGTAAGAATTGCTATCATGTGCTATGTTATATCAGGTTGTGGTTCGATTTGGACGTCAGATTTGGACGTCAGAAGTCATTGTGTAAAATGTAAGCCAATTCAGATAAGAATTGCCCCCTTATAGTGACTCAAGAAGTAAAATCGGGAGATCGGGAGCTGAATCAGGCTATAAACCGATTCAGGCCATATGATGACAAGTGTGTTGAAGGTCATGAGAGAAGCTGTTGTACAAAATTTTAGCCAAATTAGAATTGCGCCTTCTAGAGGCTTAAAAAGTATAATCCAAATGAATCCGGATCCCATATGAACCTGGGAGCAATATCAGGTTATAGACCGAAACAAAACAAAACACTTTAAGTAAAATTCCAGCCAAATCTGATAATAAAGGCGCCCCCACGAAGCTCAAGAAGTCAAAATCCTAGATCGGCTTATATGGCTGCTATATCAGGTTATGAACCGATTAAAACTATACTTAGTTAGGAGTCATAACAGAACACAACTTGCAAAATGTCAGCCAACTCGGATAAAAATTGCGGTTTCCAGGGGCTTAAGAAGTCAAATCGGAAGATCGGTTTATATGGGAGCTATATTCAAATCTGAACCGATATGGACCGGACGGACATGGCTAGATCGAATCAGAATGTTGAGACGATCCACAATATATATACTTTATTGGGTCTCAGATCTATATTTCGCGGTGTTACAAACGGAATGACTAGATTAGTATACCCCCATCCTATGATGGTGGGTATAAAAACAAAAGAACCATTTTTGATGATAAATACTGGCATTTTCATTATTAGGCCAGTAACCTATATAACAGCTCTCGTATATGTGACAAGTGTTGGCCAAGTTGGTATATGGCTATAAAATGCTTTCAAAAAACCGACAAAGTCACAGTTCAAGTTCCACAGCATTGTCAACTAGGGGCGTTCACAAAGTCATCCACATTTAATACAGAACCATAACATTGACGAAGATGAATCCATTGGGAGTTTTGTGCCTTGTGGCCTGTTTGGCTGGCGCTGTCTTGGCCTCGCCCACACAATACCACAGCAACAGCAATAGCTACAAAAGCTACAACAGCAACAGTTTGAAACCTTCCCAATGGCTGAAGGCTAGCGAATTGGAGCACACCCCATCCATGGATGAAGTTAGCTTCGAGCAATTGGAGAAAATGCCTTTGGAACAGGGTGCTGAATTGATGCGCAAATACTGTAAGTAAAGCCTTGTCTCCTAGAAAGAAGGCTGTTGTTTAAGAGTGACCAATTTTTTTCTATTCCAGATCATTTGACCCAAGCTGGCCGTGGCGTAGCCCCTGAATATGTGCCCACCCCCAGCCAAATCCCCGTCCATATCTACAGCAATGGCCGCAAGGAAACCACCGATTTGAGCCGTTATGTTCAAACCGCCAAGAACATGCCCAAATTCGGAGATGATGAAGTCACCATTTTCATTACTGGCTTGCCCCAATCCTTGGAAAGTGTTAAGGAGGCCAACAAGGACTTTATTGAAGCCTACTTGGAACGTTGCAGCCAACAACCCCATGCCTATGCCCAATGGAATGCTGGTGAGGAACGCCGCAACTGGGAAGATCAAAAACAACAAGGTCGCAGCTTGATTGTCATCGATTTGGGCAACACCATCACCGATGTCAAACGTTATGCCTCCTTGGATGTTGAACGTTGCGGTGAAATGTTCGGCAAGACTTTTGTTGAATTGAGCGAAGAATGCGATGTGCCTGCCGAAATCATCCATGTTGTGGGTCAAGGTGTTGGTGCCAATGTTGCTGGTGTCGCTGGCCAGAAGTACTATGACGAAACCTCCGAAAAATTCCACCGCATTACAGCCTTGGACCCTGCCGTTCAAATGGCCAAGGACAGCCATATTTTGACTGGTTTGGCTCGCAGTGATGCTGAATTCGTTGATGCCATCCACACCTCTGCCTTGGGCTTGGGCACCACTAGACGTGTTGGCGATTTGGATTTCTTCCCCGAAGGTCCCTCTGCTGGCAGCCGTAATGCCGACAATGTTGTTGAAGCTTCCATGCTCGCCACCCACTACTATGCCGAATCTGTTCGCCCCGGCAATGAACACAACTTCCCCGCTCGGGAAGCCAACAGCATGGCCGAATATAAGAACAAGGAAAGCTATGGCAAACGCGCCTACATGGGTATTGCTGCTGATCGTGATCTCTCCGGTGACTTCATGTTGGAAGTCAACCCACAGAGTCCCTATGGCAAGAGAACCCCTGCTCATAATATCAAAGCCTATCACAGCAACACCAAATCCTACCAAATCGGTCAAAATCAACAAAAGCACCTATATGCCCCCCTTGCACTGTATTAAAAATATTTCAAATATTATCTACACAATTATTTCGTAAAAATTTTGTAGAAATTACAACCATCAAATAATTAGAAAAATAAATTAAAATTGTAGAATCTGCATTGCAGTGTTTCTGCTATACAAAACTTGGCCGTATTCGCATGCAAAATTTCAGCCTAAGCGGACAAAAATTGCGGCTTCCAGGGACTCAAGAAGATTTGACTTCGGTTTATATGGGGGCCATTCCATCGACGAAGCTCATTTTTGGCTCAATGGGTACGTAAATATGCAGAATTGTCGATTTTGGAGTAAAGTCCAGCCAGAAGCATTGCAAGAGCTACCAATACATTCTGAAAAAATCAAAGTTTGGTGCGGTTAATGGGCTGGTGGCATCATTGGACCACACTTCTTGAAAGATGATGCAAATCCTAACGTAACTGTGAATAATGAGCGCTACCGTGGGATTATATCCAAATCTGGAGATTGAAGTTCATTGGTCCATAGGTCAATCTGACCAATAAAGGTCAATCCGAACCATATATGGCACGGATATCGAGGATCTTAACAGAGCTCACTGTGCGGAATTACAGCGAAATCGGACTATAAATGTGCCTTTTATCCAAGGCAATTTAAGGTCCAAGACCTTAAATCGGGAGGTCGATCTACATGGCAGCTACATTCAAGTTTGGATCGATCTGTTCCGTACTGATATTCAATGGCCTAATGCAACGCGATTTCCCAAATTTCAGTGAAATCGGTTGACAAATGGGTTCAAGAACTTAAATTAAGAGATCGGTCTATATGGCAGTTATATCGAAATATAGACCGATCTTAACCATACTCGATACAAATGTCAAGGAGCCTTAGGCAACTTAGCAAAATCGGTTAATAGTCTCTCCTTTTATGAGCCAAAAATCTCAAATCAGGAGATAGGTATATATGGCAGCTTTATCCAAATCTAGACCGATCTGGGCTGTATTGAACAGGGATGTCGAGGGACCTAACACAACTCCCTATCTCGAATTTCAGCGAAATCGGATACTAAATGTGGCTTTAATGGCCCTAAGACCTTAAATCGGCAGTCCGATCTATATGGGGGCTATATCAAGATATAGTCCGAAATAGCCCATCTTCGAACTTAACCTGACTATGAACAAATAAAACGAATTTGTGCAAATATCAGTTCAATATCTCTATTTCTAAAGACTATAGCGTGATTTCAACATACAAACGGACGGACGTACAGACTCACGGACATGGCTAGATCGTCTCAGATTTTTACGACAATCAGGAGTATATATACTTTACTAGCCGAACCGGCCCCGCTCCGCAGCGCCTTCTTTATCGCTCTTAAGGCCAAAACAGAATGAGCGCGTTGAGTTTTTTTTGAGAGTTGCATTGAAAAATGCAAATAAATCCCGCAAAAACAATATGCAAAAGTTAAAAAATTTTCAACTTTGGCGACTGATATCGGGCGTCATTCTGTGACGCCATACGTCAAAAGCTTTTTTAGACGTCAAAGTTAAAAATTGTTCAACTTCTGCGCGTTGCTTTCATGGTGTTTGTTTGCAGGGTTGCATTTTCAACGCGCACTAAAAAACATTGCTCAACGCGCTCATTCTGTTTTGGTCTTTATACCATTTATTTGAGCCCTATATTGCAATGGTCGATATATTAGACCTGTTTTGGTGGACTGTGGATATCGAATTCGTGTCATTGAAGAGCAGAGGTAAGCGAGTCCGCCAATGATGCAAAATGCGCGGGTTCAAATCCTGGCGAGGAGATTGGAAAAATTTAAGTGGTGGTTATCCTCTCCTAATATTGGTGATATTTCTGAGGTACTATGCCATGAATAGAAGTCATGTAAACAAAAAAAAAAAACTTTTTTTGATTCGTATATAGCAGTGGGTAAATATTTGTTGGTGTGTATTTTGGCAGTGAGTAGGCCACCCAGACATTACAGGGACTTAATTTTTTGCCATATTCGTAATTTACTCCTGAATACCTTACACTTGAGTGCTATATTTACATAGACGTCTAATATGTCTGTTTGGGGGCGTTTTACGGTTGGGCGGCCCCCTGGGTTCTTAGACTCACATTTCAATACAATACTCGTATTCTACTCTCCAATACTTCTCATTTGAGTGCCATATTGTCATAATCGGTCAACTTTTGTTTTTGAGTGGTGTTTTCGTGGTAGGGGGAAGGGTGCGCCCCCTTCCGATATCAAAAAAAATTTCTTCCAGACCAACCTACACCATCTGTGAAAATTTCGATCAAAAAGGTTCTGCCGTTTTATATAGTCTGCCGTCCCATATAGTCATGATTGCCTATATAACAATGTAGGCGTTTTTGGGTAGCGGTGGGGTGACCTTCTATACTTCAAACTGATATTGTATACCAGTTTTGTGGTCTATTCCCAAATACCTGTCATTTAAGCCCCATATTGATGTGAACGTTCAATTCGTCTGCATTGAGGAGTTCTGGGGTTAGGGCGACTTCTTGGGTACTTGGACCCAGTTTTTAATACATTTTCGTATTCTACTCCTCAATACTTTTCATTTGATACCCATATTGTTCTTATCGGTCCACTTTTGATTTTGGGTGGTGTTTTTGGGGTTACGGGGGAGGATCCGCCCCCTTCAGATATCAACAAATTATAAAGCCTATTCCTCCTTTCTAACCATATTCGTAATCTACTCCCGAAAACCTTTCATTTGAGTCCCATATTGCCCGATCGGTACAGTTCCATTTTTGGGTAGTACATTTGTGGTAAGAGAGAGAGAGTCCGATTTTGCTGAAATTTGGGTCAGATTTTGCTGAAATTTGGCACAGTGAGTTCTGTCAGACCCCTTGACATCCTTCTTCAATTTGGCCCAGATCGGTGCAGATTTGGATATAGCTGCCATATAGACCGATCTCTAGATTTAAGGTCTTGCGCCCATAAAAGGCGCATTTATTGTCCGATTTTGCCAAAATTTGAAACAGAGGGTAGTGTTAGGCCCTTCGACATCCATCTTCAATTTGGCTCAGATCGGTCCAGATTTGGATATAGCTGGCATATAGACCGATCCGCCAATTTAGGGTCTTAGGCCCCTAAAAGCCACATTTATTATCCAATTTTGCGGAAATTTTGGACAGTGGGTTGTGTTAGGCCCTTTAACATTCTTCTTCAATTTGACCCAGATCGTTTCAGATTTGGATATAGTTGCCATATAGACCGATCCGCCGATTTAGGGTCTTAGGCCCATAAAAGCCACATTTATTATCCAATTTTGCTGAAATTTGGGACAGTGGGTTGTGTTAGGCCCTTCAACAGTTTTATTCAATTTGGCTCAGATCGGTCCGGATTTGGATATAACTGTCATATAGACCGATCCGCCGATTTAGGGTCTTAGGACCATAAAAGCCACATTTATTATTCCATTTTGCTGAAATTTGGGACAGTGAGTTGTTTAAGGCCCTTCGACATCTTTCTTCAATTTGGCCCAGACGGGTCAGATTTGGATATAGCTGTCATATAGACCGATCTCTCGATTTAGGGTCTTGCGTCCATAAATGGCGCATTTGTTGTCCGATTATGCCACAATTTGGGACAAGAGTTGTTTAAGACCCTTCGACATCTTTTTTCAATTTGGCCCAGATCGGTCCGGATTTGGATATAGCTGTCATATAGACCGATCTCTCAATATAAGACTTTGGGCCCACAAAAGGCGCATTTATTGTCCGATGACGCTGAAATTTGGCACAGTGAGTTAAGTTAAGCCCCTTGACATATTTCTGCAATTTGGCCTAGATCGGTCAACATTTGCATATAGCTGCCATATGGACCGATCTCTCGATTTAAGGTTTTGGGCCCATAAAAGGGGCATTTATAATCCGATTTCACTGAAATTTGACGAAGTGACTTATGTTAGGCATTTCGACATCCGTGTCTTATATAGTTCAGATCGGCTTATTTTTAGATGTAGCTACTGAAAAGATCAATATCAGAACATATTTCTATATAGCTATTATGGGGCATAAGGTATGCATTTGTCACCAGATTTTGACGAAAGGTGGTTTACGTATATACCCGAAGTGGTGGTCATCCAAAGTTCGGCCCTGCCGAACTAAACCCCTTTTTACTTGTTATATATAAGAAGATTAGGTCGCAAAAGAATATTTCGATGTGTTGCAAACGGAATGGCAAAATAAATTTACCCCCATCTTTCGGTAGTGGGTACACTCATAGAAACAAGTTTGCTGAAAATAGCAAAACACTATCTGCTGAATATTAGTGAATTTTACTGCTATTTTAGCAGTAGTTCTGCTGTTACAGGAATAGTTCTGCAATTTCAGAGCAGCAGGCTTACTGCTGAAAAGTCTGTTGTTTGCTGAAAATGATTGCTGCTTTATTATGAAGCGGATGTTAGAAGAAACAAGTAAAAGTGTGCTAAGTTCGGTCGGGCCGAATCTTGGGAACCCACCACCATGGATTCTGCTAAAAATTTATTCAAAATAAATTTAGTTGAAGGGCATAATTTTATTCTACATACCAAACTTCTGCCGGAGCAAGGATGATCGAATGACCAGTTTACATGGTAGCAATAAAAGGTTATAGACCGATTTGAACCGTACTTGGCACAGTTGTTGAATGTAATGATTGGCACAGTTTTTGGAAGTCATAACAGAACACTACATGTAAAATTTCAACCAAATCGGCCGAAATTTTGACTTGTAAGGGGTCAAGAAGTCAAATCGGGAGATCGGTTTATATCGAAGCTATATCTAAATCTGAACCGATATAGCCCATTTGCAATACCCAACGACCTACAACAATATTAAATATCTGTGCATAATTTCAAGCGGCTAGCTTCATGCTTTCGACAGCTATCGTGATTTCGGCAGACGGACGGACGGACATGGCTAGATCGACTCAGAACATCGAGACGATCAAGAATATATATACTTTATAAGGTCTTAGACGAATATTTCGAGGTGTTACAAACGTAATGACTAGATTAGTATACCCCCATCCCATGGTGGTGGGTATAAAAATTAATTGCCTCACAGTATCGTTGGAAACGGAATAGTCTGGAGGTATCAAGTACGTACATTTATGCCAGAAATTAAATAGAAACTCTGTTTATTATATACGCCCCAACTATTAGAAATGTCGCAAAAAGTTTCTTTTAAAATTTATCAAGACTAAATTTATTTTTGAATTCTTTCTTGATGTACCGAATTTTTGATTTATCTCAAAAAGAAAAAAAACTAAAACCCAACAATTTTCTAGAATTAAAAAAAAAATATTCTGAAAAGCCAGCCGACTATGAGACTTTCTACATAAGACAAAATGATATTCTCAACAAAAAACAATACGAGAAAAAATTGCAAAATAACCAAAGCCCTCCAACTGTGTCAGCAATATTGTAACAAATGTACATTCGGCAAGTGTAGGCTAACTTTGTGACTATAAAATGCCTTCAAAAAACCGACAAAGTCCCAGTTCAGGTTCTAAAGCATTGTCGACTAGGGGCATTCACAAAGTCATCCACATTTAATACAGAACCATAACATTGACGAAGATGAATCCATTGGGAGTTTTGTGCCTTGTGGCCTGTTTGGCTGGCGCTGTCTTGGCCTCCCCCACACAATACCACAGCAACAGCAATAGCTACAAAAGCTACAACAGCAACAGTTTGAATCCTTCCCAATGGATGAAGACCATCGAATTGGAGCACACCCCATCCATGGATGAAGTTACCTTCGAGCAATTGGAGAAGATGCCTTTGGAACAGGGTGCTGAATTGATGCGCAAATACTGTAAGTAAAGCCTTGTCTCCTAGAATGAAAGCTGTTGTTTAAAAGTTACCAATTTTTTTCTATTCCAGATCATTTGACCCAGGCTGGCCATGGCGTAGCCCCTGAATATGTGCCCAGCCCCAGCCAAATCCCCGTCCATGTCTACAGCAATGGCCGCAAGGAAACCACCGATTTGAGCCGTTATGTTCAAACCGCCAAGAACATGCCCAAATTCGGAGATGATGAAGTCACCATTTTCATTACTGGCTTGCCCCAATCCTTGGAAAGTGTTAAAGAGGCCAACAAGGACTTCATTGAAGCCTACTTGGAACGTGTCAGCCAACAACCCCATGCCTATGCCCAATGGAATGCTGGTGAGGAACGCCGCAACTGGGAAGATCAAAAACAACTTGGCCGCAGCTTGATTGTCATCGATTTGGGCAACACCATCACCGATGTCAAACGTTATGCCTCCTTGGATGTTGAACGTTGCGGTGAAATGTTCGGCAAGACTTTTGTTGAATTGAGCGAAGAATGCGATGTGCCTGCCGAAATCATCCATGTTGTGGGTCAAGGTGTTGGTGCCAATGTTGCTGGTGTCGCTGGCCAGAAGTACTATGATGAAACCTCCGAAAAATTCCACCGCATTACAGCCTTGGACCCTGCCGTTCAAATGGCCAAGGACAGCCATATTTTGACTGGTTTGGCTCGCAATGATGCTGAATTCGTTGATGCCATCCACACCTCTGCCTTGGGCTTGGGCACCACTAGACGTGTTGGCGATTTGGATTTCTTCCCCGAAGGTCCCTCTGCTGGCAGCCGTAATGCCGACAATGTTGTTGAAGCTTCCATGCTTGCCACCCACTACTATGCCGAATCTGTTCGCCCCGGCAACGAACACAACTTCCCCGCTCGGGAAGCCAACAGCATGGCAGAATATAAGAACAAGGAAAGCTATGGCAAACGCACCTACATGGGTATCGCTGCTGCTCGTGATCTCTCCGGTGACTTCATGTTGGAAGTCAACCCACAGAGTCCCTATGGCAAGAGAACCCCTGCTCATAATATCAAAGCCTATCACAGCAACGCCAAATCCTACCAAAGCGGCCAAAACCAACAAAAGCACCTGTTTGCTCCCCTTGCAGTGTATTAAAAATATATCAAAAAATTACTAAACTTTTATTTTGTAAAAATACGACTATCAAATGATAAGAAATAAGAAAAATAAATTAAAATGGAAAAAATTTAATTTTAGTGTTTTTGGTATACTAAACTTCCCATAACCGTTTCTGGATGAATCCTCTCCATCAATAGAAGATACCGTTAGTTTCATTGTTGTTTCGTATGCTCACAGCATGCTATTGGGTTCCATCTATTAAACCACGTCTCCTTATGACGTTAGTGGAGCTCGTAGTAGACATGTGACGTGGGAAGAGTTGCACCCTCTGTCGCAAGCAAACCAGTTTTCTCGTTAACTGATACATCTTTGTGACCAGGGAGTCTACATAAGGTCACTTTATGTTGTCCGACAAGAGACGATTTGAAGTTCCGTTCAGTGGTACCACAGTCAATCTTCGACCCATCTGACACTCAGTCAGGGTAGGTATTAGCAAACGTAACCTACGATCCACAAATTCCAACCTCGTCAGGTAGTCAGTTTGCAAGTCGGCCATAGCCCTGTCGAGTAAACCGGTATGTCTGGCCGGTAGCCTCCAAAACTGATGCAACAACCTGAGTAGCGGGTTCTCGGCGGATTCCCTTACATATAGGACAATTGGCTGCGTTCTCAGTAACACCTCAAAGGACCTGGTAGCAGTAGTACCAATAAACCCACTTAAAAATCCTTAAGCCATCCTATTCCCCTTATCCAAGTCACTCACATGCGACGCAAACACAGGCCACCAGATATGGCAACCAAATGATCAGCACCGCTCGCACCACCGCCGAGTACAGCCAGTACATTAATCTAAGCCGCAGGCCACATCTACTACCAACAAACCTCTGACACGAATAGAGAGCCACGAAGTCCTTCCTTGCCCTTGACTCTAGATTCAATTGCCAGCTCAATTTACAATTCGAAATAACCCCAAGGAACTTTGCCGACTTTAACAGCACCCAAGTGGTTCTTGCAACCTCTGCAATCTAAACCCAGGCACCTTCCGCCGTGAGCAATACTACTTCGATTTTTCTGGCATTCACCTCTATTCCACACCCACTAGCCCAAGACGCCGTAAATCCGAGGGCAATGTTCGAAACCCCAAATCAATGAACCTCGCGGTGACAAGATGTCGTCTTGGCTTAAGTCTCTATATAAACCCTTCGTCGCATTCACATTCCCCGAGGTGGCCCCAATACTGACCGTGATCTCCCTATGCAGAAATGCACTCATTAGCCAGCTCGTAATGACGCTTTCCACAACCTCATCCCTTAAAGCCGCCGATATGGCGGATTAATGCACATTATTAAATGCCTCCTCTATTTCCAGAATTCCTTGAACTGAAGAGTCCTCTCCAAGTGATGCATGATACTATGAAACGCAGAATCAATCAACCTGTCCTTGATATATGCGTGCTGACGAATTGCAAATTAGCAAATTTTGTCCATGAACATTCCACTAAGAAACAGGAGGAAACTTCTCACATATCACTGAGTGCAGTCCGATTCAAGTTTAAGCTCAATTATTAGGTGCCTCCTTTTTATAGCCCAGCCCGAACGGCGCGCCTCAGTGCGACACCTCTTTGGGGAGAATTTTTTTAATGCGTGCTGACACCTGTAAAAAAAAAACACCAATTACAATATATGAAAGTACAAAATCCAATTCCAAAATCCAGTCCAACTACAAATTTTTTTGCGAAGAAGGATGAGAGGTTATTCGTCCTCAAGTCCTTAGCCGCTCAATATTGCCTTCCTACATGATAAGGTACGTAAGAGAACCCTCCTGTATCATCTTGGAATTGATGCCATCTGGACCAGGAGACTTATAGTATTTAATGCCCAATGAACATGCCAGCGTATCCATATCATTGTCCTCTCCTTCTTCCCAATACCCCTGACCCACTTGACCACATGGGCGGACCCTGCCCCTACCCAAAAAGCACCACCCGATTGGGACAATATGGGACTCACTTGACGCCAAAACCCCTTCAAAGCGCCATATTGGACGATAATGGCAATATGGGACTCAATTGAAAGATATTCGGCTATATAATTTATTGATATCGGAAGGGGACGGACCCTCCCCCGTTACGCCAAAAACACCACCTAAAACCAAAAGCCCCAACCCCAAAAAAACGCTCAAATGGGAATATTACTCGATCATAGCTATATGAGACACAAATGAATGGAGTTTTGAAGTCTCCTTAAATCGCCTCCAATAGGTTATTTGACCCATTAAAACAATAGGGGATCAAGTGATAGATATTTTTGAGTGGAGTGCGTCATTCAAATTTGTGCTCAAGTGGCAGATGGGGTGCGGCGCACAACCCTCTTATAGACACCCTCCAAACGGCTGTTTAGACCAATTATGAAAATATGGGATTCAAATGTATGTACCGATTTACGCCATATCAAGCACAGTCATAACAAAATATCTCATGCTAAATTTCAGCCACATCGGATGAGAATTGCGCCCTCTAAAAGCGGAAGAAGTCAAGACCCAAGATCGGTTTATGTGGCAGCTATATCAGGTTATGAACTGATTTGAACCATACTTAGCACAGTGGTTCAGTCCAATTGGACCAGAATTGCATTCTCTAGAGGCTCAAGAAGTCAAAACCCAAGATCGGTTTATATGGCAGCTATATCAAAACATGGACCGATTTGGCCCATTTACAATCCAAACCGACCTCCACTAATAAAAAGTATTTGTGCAAAATTTCAAGCGGCTAGCTTTACTCCTTCGGAAGTTTGCGTGCTTTCGACAGACGAACGGACGGACAGACGGACGGACAGACGGACGGACAGACGGACGGACAGACGGACGGACAGACGGATGGACAGATGGACGGACAGACAGACGGACGGACAGACAGACGGACGGACAGACAGACGGACGGAAAGACAGACGGACGGACGGACAGACGGACGGACGGACAGGCGGACGGACAGACGGACGGACAGACGGGCGGACAGATGGGCGGACAGACGGACGGACAGACGGACGGACAGACGGACGACCTCTACTAATAAATAGAGGGAGAAATTCTTATCCAAACGTATAAAAAACCATTGGAAATCCTTGTTATAATTTTGTAACAAAGAAACCGTCCAAGGAACTTGACAAATGCGATGCGATGGTGGATGGTATATAAGATTATGCCCAGCTGAACTTAACACGCTTTTATTTGTTTTCCTTACGTTGTGGCTAGGATTGGAACCCAGGCGTTTAACGTCAAAGGCGGACATGCTACCCTCGGAGCTACGGTGAGGTAAGGACAAAACAAAATACAAAATTTTTATAAAAAGTTAATTTCTACCAAAATTTTTTATTTTTTTTTTTATTTAAAAGAATTTTTTTATTTAAGTAATAGCATAGAAATCCAATTTTGATCTAAAGTTTTAAAAAAATAATTTTTATAAATTTGAGCGATATCCTTTAAAAAGTCAATCTTTTTAATCTCTTACTTGAAAAGTTTGTTTTTTTTTAAATTCCCATTCAATTCATTTAAACAAAATAAAGTTTTTTTTTTATTTCTCTTTGAGAAATTTTGCTTTCGATTTATTTGATAAACACATTTTGGAAATAATTTTCATTGAAAAATTCTGCAGGCTTAAAACTAAAAATTTGACATTGTGATCCAAAGTTCATGATTTTTTCTCTTCAGTTTCCGTTCAGCTCAGTCACAGACATTCTAGTAGTCGTAGCTCTCTACTTGGTGGCGATTATGATGGTAGGTGTTGTTCTTATTGTTCTTGTTGTGGGCAGGAGTCCTCTTGCCATAAGGTCTCTGTTCGTTGACTTCCAACATGTAGTCACCGGAGAGATCACGATCAGCAGCAATACCCATGTAGGTGCGTTTGCCGTAGGTTTCGTTGTTCTTGTATTCCTTCATGCAGGTGGCTTCGAGGGCGGGGAAGTTGTGCTCGTTGCCGGGACGAACAGACTCAGCATAGAATTTGGTGGCAAGCATGGAAGCTTCAACAACGTTGCTGGCTCCACGAACTCCGGGAGATGGACCATTGGGGAAGAAATCCAAATCGCCAACACGGCTGGTGGTACCCAAACCATAGGCAGAGGTGTGGATGGCATCAACGAAGTCAGCATCACCGCGGGCGAGACCAGACAAAACGTGGTGTTCCTTGGCCATTTGAACGGCAGGGTCCAAGGCAGTGATGCGGTACAATTTTTGGGCGGTGGCTTCATAGTATTCCTGGCCAGCGACACCAGCAACATTGGCACCAACACCTTGACCCACAACATGGATGATTTCGGCAGGCACATCGCATTCTTCGCTCAATTCAACAAAAGTCTTGCCGAACATTTCACCACAACGTTCAACATCCAAGGAGGCATAACGTTCAACATCGGTGATGGTGTTGCCCAAATCAATGACAATCAAGCTGCGGCCAAGTTGTTTTTGATCGTCCCAGTTGCGGCGTTCCTCACCAGCGTTCCTTTGGGAATAAGAACGGGATTGTTGGCTGTGACGTTCAGAGTAGGCTTCAATCAAATCCTTGTTGGCATCCTTAACACTCTCCAAGGATTGGGGCAAGCCAGTAATGAAAATGGTGACTTCATCATCGCCGAATTTGGGCATGTTCTTTGCGGTTTGGACATAACGGCTCAAATCGGTGGTTTCCTTGCGGCCATTGCTGAAGATATGGACGGGGATTTGACTGGGGCTGGGCACATATTCAGGGGCTACGCCATGGCCAGCTTGGGACAAGTGGACTGAAATTGAAAAGATTAACAAAATGGAACTGTGTTTTAGAAGCTGCCTTTCCTTGTCGAGCAGAAGGCTTTACTTACAGTATTTGCGCATCAATTCAGCACCCTGTTCCAAAGGCATTTTCTCCAATTGCTCGAAGGTGACTTCATCCATGGATGGGGTTTGCTCCAATTCGCTTTGCTTCAACCATTGTGCAGGTTTCAAGCTGTTGCTGTTGCTCTTGAAGCTTTTGTAGCTGTTGCCGCTGTGGTATTGTGTGGGCGAGGCCAACACAGCGCCAGCCAAACAGGCTACAACACACATAACTCCCAATGGATTCATATTCGCTTCTGCTACTTTGGTTTGAATGTCAGTGAATGCTGGAACTTCTCTTGTTGATTACTGATCAAGAACACTTTGGAACTGTACCTCTGCTCTATGAAAGAAAGAGTTTTTATAGCTAGCTCGAATTGGCTACTAAGCATTGATGGCTTTATTCTTAAAACCAATTTCGCTGACTTTGGGGGGTGGTTCTTTCGTTTAGCATTTTTGTTTGTTTTTTTAGCTCTACTTTGAAATCATTGAACCCATGCTGCACTTGAGTTACGAAAGTGGCAAAATTGCAGCCAGCCATTGCAAATGCTAGCATTTTTTTTTCAAACTTGTGATCGGAAAAGTTGGCATTGATATTTTTTTCGTAAAATGCGGAAATTCTTGTCAATTTTTGAAAAGCTTAAAAATGTTGAGAAATATTAAGAATGAATTTTGACTATTATGGTGAGGTAGGGTTTATCAACGAATTCCTAGCAGATTTCTAAAACGCAATGAAAAAGAGTGCCCGGCAGAAATGTTTTTACGAAACTTAAATTTCGGCCAAATATGCAGCAAAAATCATATTTTGGTGAAATGTTCTATAATTTTTTCTATTTAAATTAGAATAGTTGCAGACAACAGTTTCCATTTTTCGAAAAGGTCATCCATTTTAAATCCAACAACACATAAAATAGTTGACGATTAAGCAAATCACTGGGTGAGCGACATGGTGCAGCATTGACCCCATTACTCCATTATGTTGTATAGCCATTGCAAAATTTTAAATTATCTACCAAAGTGCAGGCAATGAACTTTGGTGTGACATAATTACCGCTGCCAAATTAGACCAAAAACCAAATGAAAATTAATTACAGTGCGTAAGAGAAGAAACTGGGATCCTACAGAATTTCTTCGATAGTGAAATGTCCTAGAGAACTAAGCATAGGTTAGGTTTAAGTGGCAGTCTGCCATCAGACTCACTTAGACGAAGGAAGATGCCTTCAAGTTCCTACCGTTGAACCATCCACATCGCTTTAAAAAGCCCAATAACTTGCGAATGTTCACATCCGCTAAATCAGACCGGTTCTCAAAGAAATGATAACCTAAAGTGAAACTCCTTCTAACTGCTAGTGCGGCACACACACACGGAAGCTGTTCTATAGTCTCTTCTTCCTCGATGTTCCTACAGCTTCTGCAAAAGTCGTTGATGGCAACCTTCAGTCTGTCAGTATGTTTTCCGATTAGACAGTGGCCTGTCATGACGGACACAATGATTGAGACGTCTGTTATAGCCAATGACAGCAAAGCAGTAGACCTCTTCAAGTCTAGATGAGGTTACATAGTTTTGGAATGCTCACAGTCCCCTCTTTGTGACCATCTACCATTCGTTGCCTTTTGGGCCTGGTCCTGAAAACTTAGCTGCCATGTCGCTAGAGGCATATCCACAGATTCCAGTGTCCCTGGAGTTTGTAAGGTAGTTCCTAGTCTCGCAAGCTCGTTTGCTTTACAATTCCCTGGGATATCTCTGTGGCCCGGCACTTAGAACAAGTGAAATTTGAACTGTACAGCCATCTTGTTGAGAGATCTGCGACAGTCAAGGGCGGTTTTTGTGTTCAGAAATACGTTCCCCAGACATTTAATGGCTGCCTGGCTATCTGAGAAGATATTTATGCTAATCGTCGTAATGACATTATATCTCAGCCATTCCACCACTTTCTTCATTGCAAGGATCTCTGCTTGGTGCACACTGCAGTGATCGGGTAACCTTTCGATATGACCAGTTCTAGATCTTTGGAGTACACCCCAAAGCCCACCTGGTCAATTAGTTTGAAACCATCCGTATAGAAGTTTATGTAACTTCTGTTACATAGTCTATGTTACTTCTATTACGTAGTTCCAATCGATTCTATCAGGAATAGTGGTACAGTAATTTTTATCAAAAAGCGGCTCAGGACGGGTGTAATCCACACTGCCCGTAGCATCGGATATTGTATCAAGTATAACACAGTGTCCGTTTCTATCAACCTCTCAAGAGTCTTCAGCATAAAGCATGACAGACTAATGGGACGAAAAGCTTTTGCCTTCGTGTGGTAGGGTTTTCCTGCTTTCGGAATGAAAATGACCTTCGTGTCCCTCCATCCCACAGGTATATATGACATTCTTATAAAAGTAGAGTATATCTCCCTAAGCCAAGGAACCAGTCTATCAGACACAGCTTGTAATTCAACCGGTGATACATCATCAGGGCCTGGTGACTCAAAGGAGTCAAAACTTTTTATCGCCCAAAGGATTTTCGGCTCAGACACAATTTCCCTAATGGCCTCTGACGAATGCATATCAGTGACAACCTCTTCTGGCGCCACGTTGTCCGTTGGAGAATTTCCCGGGAAATGTGTATCAACGAGTAGTTCTAGTGTTTCCTCACTAGATATTGTCCATACATTCTCTGACTTCTGGATATACCTCACAGTAATAGGTCTCGAGGACAGAATGTTCCTTAGCCTAGAGGCCCCAGATGTATCCTCCATGGAGCTGCAGAACTCTACGCAGGATTTCTTCTGAGCCTTTCTAAGCTCGTCCTTATATTTTCTTAGCTCAGCCTTATACATGTCCCAATCGTGTGGTGCTCTTGTGGCCTTTGCTCTATTGAAGAGTTTTCTGCAGTCCTTCCTTAGACCAACCAGCTCTGGGATCCACCATGGCGGTCGCTGTTTGCCCCTTGGCTTGGTACTAGGGCATGCTGACACAAGCGAGTCATTCAGGCCCTTCGTTATCCGCTTGACCGCTATGTCTATATCCTCCGTAGTTTCTACTTCCTCTCCTAGTCTAAAAGGGATAGTGGTGCAGAATTTTACCGAAATTTATCCCAATCCACCTTTTTTCTGTTTAACTAAGGGACCACTACTCCAGTATTTACTCCAAGACTAAAACTAATATAACGATGATCAGAGAAGCTGTGGTCATCCAACACTTCCCAGTCGCATATTATTCCACTTATATCTTCCTATACAATGGTAATATATCTTCCTATATAATGGGTTGCCCAAAAAGTAATTGCGGATTTTTTAAAAGAAAATAAATGCATTTTTAATAAAATTTAGAACGAACTTTAATCAAATATACTTTTTTACACTTTTTTTCTAAAGCAAGCTAAAAGTAACAGCTGATAACTGACAGAAGAAAGAATGCAATTACAGAGTCACAAGCTGTGAAAAAATTTGTCAACGCCGACTATATGAAAAATCCGCAATTACTTTTTGGGCAACCCTAGTACCTCCTGCCTGTTCCTGGTAATAAAGGTCAGTTTATCCCCTTTATTACAAATCGCCAGATTGTAACTTATAATATACTCAACAAGCAGCTCACCCCTTTCGCTGACATCCGAACATCCCCATATCTGGTGATGTGCATTAGCATCACCTCCTACAATGAGAAGCAGAAGCAGCTTCAACCAGCGACTTAAGGTTTGAAGGCGGCATCTCTGAAATGGTATATGCAACGAAAGTGGTATATGTATGTCGCTTGACTTAGAGTATAATTGCATAATTGCCTCTATGTAAATCCCTTTGATCTTTATGGAGGGTTAAGAGTCATTTAAGTTGGTATGTTAGATGTACTCCATTCTTAAAAGACTTTGTTAGTGCCCGACATTCCCATGGGAATTCTAGCAGCGGAATGTGCCTTAGGGTGGTTTATGATGGGTTTAGGAGGTGGTTTGGACCCACAGAAACCTGGTCCCGAAAGTGAGTACCAATTTCGTGCTCTACTCCCAAAATACCTTTCATTTCACCCCTATATTGCCATGGTCGGTCAATATGGTCCCCAAATACTTGGTCCCACATTTGGATATCAAATTCGTATTCTACTGCCAAATAACTTTTATTTGAGTTACATATTTAGCCCCACATTTGGAAATCAGATTCGTATTCTATTCTATTCCCAAATACCTTTTATTTGAGCCCCATATTGCCATGACCAGTCAATAAGTCCTGCTTGGGGGATGTTTTGCGGAAGGGGTGGACCCCCAGACTCTTGGTCCCGAAAGTGGGTATCAATACACTTGGGGTATTCGACCGCCTGCTGCGTTAATGATGTCTCGGAATTTCCTCTCGGCCACAAGCCCATCAGAGGGGGGTGGCAGTTCACAGATTACAACACTCTTATGTCGGGGTTGTAAGCCTGGCTATTTATCGGGACACAGCTACCAACCGGCTGTATATACAAGTTGTATAGCATATACGCTTAGTTTTGGAGATATGGCCATTTTAAGTTTTCCGAATGAAAATCTCGAATTTCATTTGAACCCCATATTGCCGTGGTCGTCAAATATAACCGATTTAAGGGAGTTTTGTGTGGTGGGATGGTCTCCCCAACACTTAGCCCTGGAAAATATTAACATCGTAATCCTTTCACTAATCATTTATTTCAACCCCATATTGCCATTGGTTAAAGCGGGCCAAACACTAGGCCCAAAAATTGGATATCAAAGTCGTTTTCTAAAACCTTTCATTTGAGCTCCTTATTACAATAGTCAGCAAATATATCCCGACTGGGGGGTGGGTTCTAACAACTGTCAACTTCTTGCTTCACTTTCTTTGAGCCCTAAATTGTCATGGTGAGCAAAACGACCTATTTGGGGGTTGTTATGAGGATGGGGCGTCCCCTAGACAGTTGGTTCCGAATGTTCATATCAGACTCGTGTTCTATATCATTGATTTGAGCCCCATATTTCCATAGTCGGCAATCATGTACAATTTGGGGGTTGTTTTAGGGGATGGAGTGTCCACTGAGTGAGTAATGGTCAGCAAATACGTCCTATTTGGGATGTTATGGGGGTATGGTGGCCCTTAGACACTTTTTTCCGAATATTGATATCATATTCTTGCTCCACTCCCAAAAACCTTTCATTTGAAACCTTTTATGGTATAGTCGGTAAATTTGTCCTCTTTAGGGGGTGTTTTTGTGGAAGGGCGGGCCCCCAAACACTTGTTCCCTCATTTGGATATCAGATTCGAATTCTACTCTTAAATACCTTTTATTTGAACCCAATTTTGCCATGGCCGACAAATATGTCCGAGTTTGGGGTGTTTTGGGGGCTGGCCCAAATACTTGGTCCCACAATTGGATATCAGATACGTTTTCTACTTCTAGGTCAGGTTAGGTTAGGTTGAAAAGAAGATGCAGATATTAATCCACCCCATGCCACTATGGACATACACCTAAGCCTGTAATCGACTTGTTGTGCGCTCTAAAAACTATAAAGTAACCCCTAGAAAGAAAATTTTAAGTTAGGAACTCCGTGGTACTTACAAAATACTTTATTGTTTTCAATACCGCTCCCCTAAGTTTGTTCATGTCAGGTATTTTTTCCTACTCTTAAATACCTTTCATTTGGACCGCATATAGTTGTGATTGTTCTATATATAGTTGGTGGGTATTGGGAGAAGCACCCTCCCTAGACACCCCACCCAAAACTTAGATACCAAACTTTTATTTTTAAGTTACTATAAGAGAGCACACAAAATTTCGCTTAAATCGCACCACCCATCTCTGAGATTTGGCGTTTTTGATAAATAGGGTAAGGGGAGGGTACGCCTCCCCCCCCCACCCCATTGCTGGAGCTTCTTTATCCATTCTGACAACATGACCAAGCCTATGCTATCGTCGTCACACAGCTCATACAGCTCATGGTTCATACATCGCCTATATTCTCCATTAACGCAAACTGGTCCATAAATTTTCTCTCAAATACTCCAAGCACTGCCTCATCTCCATTCATAGGTACCCATGCCTCAGAACCATATAACAACACAGGTAGTATCAGTGTCTTGTATAGTGTAATCTTCGTCTGTTGAGAGGTGGCCTTGTTTCTAAACTGTTTACTTAGTCCAAAGTAGCATCTGTTTGCCAGTATTATTCTTCGTTTAATCTCAAAACTGGTGTCATTCGTTTCGGTTACGGCGGTGCCGAGGTAGATAAAGTTACTGACTGTCTCAAAGTTTTGGTTCCCTACTTTCTCCATTTTCCTTATCTGCTCGGTTGTGCAGGCTTTTTGAGAGCTGAAACCATCCATTTCGTCTTATCTCCATTTACAGCCAGACCCATTTTCACTGACTCTCTTTCGATTCTTTCCAAGGCAGCAGTTACTACTTCCAGTGACCGACCTATGATGTCGATGTCGTCGGCATAGGCGAGTAGCATGTGTTCTCTTGTGATTAGTGTGCCATATCTATTCACATCTGCATCTCGTATAATCTTTTCCAGCAGGATATTAAAGAGATCACACGATAGGCTGTCTCCTTGTCTGAAACATCGTTTGGTATTAAATGGTTCCGAGAGATTCTTTCCTATTCTTACTGAGGAATGCGTATCAGCAAGTGTCATCCTACAGAGTCTTAATAATTTTACGGGGATACCAAACTCAGACATGGCTTGAAATACCTTTGAATGTAAAGGAGTATCGAAGGCGACTTTGTGTGTTGATTTGTCCTTCTCGGGTCTTTTCCAGGATTTGGCGCAGTGTGAATATCTGATCCAGGGTGGATTTACCAGGTCTAAAGCCCCATTGATAGGGCCCAATTATCTCACTGACTTTAGGTTTTAATCTTTTACACAGTACGTTCGAGAGTATCTTGTATGCGATGGGGAGGAGACTTATTCCTCTGTAGTTGGCACATTCCGTCTTGTCTCCTTTCTTGTGTACGGGACATATTGGGTTGCCCAAAAAGTAATTGCGGATTTTTTAAAAGAAAGTAAATGCATTTTTAATAAAACTTAGAATGAACTTTAATTTAATATGCTTTTTTTACAATTTTTTTCTAAAGCAAGCTAAAAGTAACAGCGGATAACCGACAGAAGAAAGAATCCAATTACAGATACACAAGCTGTGAAAAAATTTGTCAACGCCGACTATATGAAAAATCCGCAATTACTTTTTAGGCAACCCAATAGTATGCTGAGGTTCCAATCATCGGGTATGCGTTCTTCTAGCCAGATTGCGCAGATAAGCTATTGCATACGCCTTATCAGCGTGTCGCCTCCGGTCTTAAATAGTTCAGCGGGTAACCCGTCGGCTCCTGCTGCCTTGTTGTTCTTTAGCCGGGTCACTGCTACTTGGACCTCATTCTAACTAGAAGGTAAACATTATATACCATCATCAGGGATTGGTTCTATGGTATCCTCTTCGCCGCCAACGTCGGACACTAGCAATTGGGTAAAATGTTCTTTCCAAATCCTCAGCATGTTATCTGTGTCAGTTACCAGATTTCCTTCTTTGTCTCTTCAGGAAGATGTGCCTGCACCAAAGCCATCGGTTTGATGTTTAATTCTTTGGTAGAATTTCCGGACTTCATTCTGACTCCTGTATATCTCAATTCGCTCACTCTCACGTCTTTCCATTTCTTTTTTCGTTCTGCGGAATAGACGTTTCTCCTCTCTCCTTTTCTCCCGATACCTCTCCTTCAACTGGCGCGTTGCTACTGATTGCAGGGTTGCTCTATATGCCGCATTCTTGGCTTCAGTAGCATCTCGACACTCTTGGTCGTACCATGGGTTTCATGGGAGAGGCTTCCGGTACCCAAGTACGGAATTCGCGGCATTTTCCAATAGTTTGCCACTGCGCCATTCTATCATCGGAACAAGGAGTGCTTTCATCAAGCAGTTGGGTCAGTCGAGTGGAGTATGCCGCTGCTATTTGTTGTGTTTGCAGCTTTTCAATGTCCAGCTTCTGTGCAGTGTCAGATCGTACCTTCCTCGCCATGTTCAAACGGGTGCGAAGCTTTGTTGCAACAAGGTAATGATTCGAATCTATATTCGCTCCACAGATCGATCGTACATCTAACACGCTGGATGAATGCCTTCCATCTATCACAACGTGATCAATTTGGTTCCTCATGTTTTGATCGGGTGACAGCCATGTGGCTTTGTGAATATTTTTATGTTGAAATCTGGTGCCATGAACTACTATGTTTTTTGCCGCGGCGAAATCAGTCAGCCTCAACCCATTTCTAGAAATTGTCTAGTGGAAACTGAACTTTCCGACTATTGGACCAAAAAGTCTTCCTTTCCTTTCTTCGCATTAAAATCTCCCAGAAGGATTTTAATATCATGGGCGGAGCAGCGGACATATTCTATCTCTAAGCGTTCGTAGAAAATATCCTTGGTTTGCTCGTCTTTGTCTTCCGTCGGGGCATGGACAGAAAATAAGGCTGATGTTGAAGAATTTGGCTTTTATGCGGACTGTGGTTAGCCTCCCATCCACCGAAGTAAAGCTGGAGACACGGTGTTTCAGTCTCCGACTAACCACAAATCCACAGCCAAATTTATAAAGAGTGCGGACATGCCAGGTGTAGATCCGCAAATCATGGTCCTTTTTTCGTTTGCGTGGGTCCTCAACGTTGGAGGGGTCCGTTTTTATACCCTCCACCATAAGATGGGGGGTATACTAATTTCGTAATTCTGTTTGTAACTACTCGAAATATTCGTCTGAGACCCCATAAAGTATATATATTCTTGATCGTCGTGACATTTTATGTCGATCTAGCCATGTCCGTCCGTCCGTCCGTCCGTCCGTCTGTCTGTCGAAAGCACGCTAACTTCCGAAAGAGTAAGGCTAGCCGCTTGAAATTTTGCACAAATACTTCTTATTAGTGTAGTTCGGTTGGTATTGTAAATGGGCCATATCGGCCCATGTTTTGATATAGCTGCCATATAAACCGATCTTGGGTCTTGACTTCTTGAGCCTCTAGAGTGCGCATTTCTTATCCGATTGGGATGAAATTTTGCACGACGTATTTTGTTATGATATCCAACAACTGCGCCAAGTATGGTTCAAATCGGTTCATAACCTGATATAGCTGCCATATAAACCGATCTTGGGTCTTGACTTCTTGAGCCTCTTGAAGGCGCAATTCTTATCCGATTGGAATGAAATTTTGCACGACTTGTTTCGTTATTATATCCATCAACTGTGTCAAGTATGGTTCAAATCGGTCCATAACCTGATATAGCTGCCATATAAACCGATCTGGGGTCTTGACTTCTTGAGCCTCTAGAGTGCGCAATTCTTATCCGATTAGAATGAAATTTTGCACGACGTGTTTTGTTACGATATCCAACAACTGTGCCAAGTATGGTTCAAATCGGTTCATAACCTGATATAGCTGTCATATAAACCGATCTTGGGTCTTGACTTCTTGAGCCTCTAGAGGGCGCAATTCCTATCCGATTTGAATGAATTTTGACACGTAGTATTTTGTTATGATATCCAACAACTGCGCCAAATATGGTTCAAATCGGTTCATAACCTGATATAGCTGTCATATAAACAGATCTGGGGACTTGACTTCTTGAGCTTCTAGAGGGCGCAATTCCTATCCGATTTGGCTGAAATTTCGCAAGACGTTTTTTATTGTTACTTTCAACAACTATGTCAAATAAAATACAAGTCGGTTCATAACCTGATATAGCTGCCATGTAAACCGATTTGGGATCTTGACTTCTTGAGCCTCTAGATGTCGCAATTATTATCCGATTTGCCTGAAATTACGTACGACGGATTCTTTCATGGCCATCAACATACGTGTTTATTATGGTCTGAATCGGTCTATAGCCCGATACAGCTCCTATATAAATCGATCTCTCTATTTTACTTTTTGAGCTCACAAAGAGCGTAATTCTTATTCGAATTGGCTGACATTTTACACAGGTCTCCAACATATAATTTAATTGTAGTCCAAACCGGACCATATCTTGATATCGCTCTAATAGCAGAGCAAATCTTTTCTTATATCCTGTTTTGCCTAAGAAGAGATGCCGGGAAAAGAACTTGACAAATGCGATCCATGGTGGAGGGTATATAAGATTCGGCCCGGTCGAACTTAGCACGCTTTTACTTGTTACTATTCCTTTGTTTCTCATAGTAGTTCTCATAGTTTTCCGGAGGCGGGTTACTAGCTCAGCGCTCCAACCGCATGGGTTTTGTGGGATTGCACATGTATCCCTCGTTGTGGCGAGCCGCTTACTTCAAGATCCGAAGCTCGCCTCCAGCCGTCCCTAACCTGGGAACAGACGCTGGTGTTGGCCATTGGATATTTGAAGGCGCCAATAACTCGCCTTGTCATCTTGAGTATCATTAAGAGCCAGTGCCACCTGACTCCTCACTGCGACTCTCCTCTCGAAAATCGCTGACAGCCCGAGGCCGCATTTGCAGCTACTCCGCTTAAAAAAGGAGCTTTCCACCTGCGGACGCGCCCGTTAGCTTTCAGCTAATCTTCCCGTGATAACGATGGACACCACACAAGTCGGAGACCAAAGTTCTAGCCTATATGGTGTTCATAGTTATCCCGTGTCGGCCGGGTCTGCCATGCTACAGCTGGAAATTCTAGCCAAATCCGTCCCGTTTATAGAAACCACAGTGGCGGTAGAACGAATGAAGCTGTCTCCTTGAAGTTTTGGGCCATTTACAAATCGGTCATTTTGGTTCAGATTTGGATATAGCTCCCATATAAAGTGGTCAATCGACTTGACCTCTGAACCACTAGAAACTGCAATTTTTAACCGATTGAGCTGGAATGCACGTAGTGTTCTTTTAAGACTTCTAACCATCGCGCCAAATATGGTCTAAACCGATCTTCTGTCTTCTCCAAATATGGTCTAAACCGATATTCTTCAGCTTCTAGAGGAGCTGAAGATTTGCATGAAATTTTGCACGCGGTTTTTTGATATCACTTCCAACAATTGTGCTAAGTATGATTAAAATCGGTTTTTAACCTAGTATAGCTGCCATGTAAATCGATCTCCCGATTAGACTTCTTGAGCTTGTGAGAATGTAATTCTTATCCGATTTGGCTGAAATTTTGCGTATGTCGTTTTGGTATGACTTCCTTCAACTGTGTCAAGTATAGTCTAAATCAGTTCATAATCTGATATAATCGGGACATATGGTGGCTATATATATGATATAACCACCATATATCCCGATTAGACTTCTTGATCTTCTAGAGGGTGCAATCCTTATCGAATTTGGTTGAAATGTGGCACATGTCGTTTTGGTATGACTTCCAACAACTGTTCCAAGTATGGTCTCAACCGGTTGATAACCTGATATAACTGTCACATAAATTGAGCTCCCAATTTGATTTCGATTTTCGATTTGCCTGAAATTTCGGAGGTGGTGCTTTTCTATTACTTCTTACATCCATGACCATTTTTTATGGGTTGCCCAAAAAGTAAGTGCGGATTTTTTAAAAGGAAGTAAATGCATTTTTAATAAAAATTAGAATGAACTTTAATGAAATATACTTTTTTTACACTTTTTTTTCTAAAGCAAGCTAAAAGTAACAGCTGATAACTGACAGAAGAAAGAATGCAATTACAGAGTCACAAGCTGTGAAAAAATTTGTCAACGCCGACTATATGAAAAATCCGCAATTACTTTTTGGGCAACCCAATAGCTTTTTGCCAATTTTTTTTTATTTGCACCCCCCTTGTCCAATTTGATCCCAATAAAAACAATTTTTTTGTTTTTTTTTGTGTTATTTTCTTTTCCAAAACTTTCTCCACCAAAAGAAGTGCTACATTTTTATTGGTACCGACATTTTCTTAAATTTTTATGTCTCTACTACAAACACAATTTGGAATAGCAGTAACTCAGTTATGGATAAAAAACGAAAATAAAACTAAAAAAAAAGGTTCACAGTTCAAGGCTTTTCTAAACGGTGTGACATACGCCAATGATTTTTTCTAATAGCTTTCATCGTTTTGCAGGTACGAAGTTTTGTGGACACCATGGTAGGTGTTTTGCTTGTGGGCAGGTGTTCTCTGGCCAAAGGGACTATGGTCGTTGACCTCCAAGATGTAGTCACCGGAGAGATCACGAGCGGCAGCAATTCCCATGTAGGTGCGTTTGCCATAGCCATCGTTGCTCTTGTACTGCTTCAAGGAGATGGACTCAATGGCGGGGAAGTTGCGATGGTTGGCGGGACGAACGGACTCGGCAAAGAAGCTGGTGGCACGCATATGGGCATCGATAACGTTCTTGGAGCCATTAACACCATCGCAAGGACCATTGGGGAAGAAATCAACATCGCCGACACGTCTGGTGGTGCCCATACCCAAGGCGGAGGTGTGGATGGCATCAACGAAATCAGCAGAGCCACGAGCCAAAGCAGTCAACATATTGGGATGCTTGGCCATTTGGCTGGCAGGGTCCAAAGCGGTAATGCGGCGCAATTTGTGGTCAGTGATGGCGTAGAATACCTTGCCAGTAGCGCCGGCAACATTGCCACCCAAACCTTGGCCAATGACATGGATAACATCCAAGGGCACATCGCATTCGTTGGTCAATTTGATCAAAGTTGTGGCAATCATTTTACCGCAGCTGAAGACATCCAAAGTGGCATAACGTTCCATGTCGGTGATGGTGTTGCCCAAGTCGATGACAATGAGGTAAGCGCCGGAGGATTTTTCATTGTCCCAGTTGTTGGATTGATCATCATCGTCATCATCATCATCATTATCATCATTATCTTCTTCAACGTTGGCGTATTTTTGATATTTTTGGTTTTTTTCCATAGTTTCGGATTTTTGGCTCATACTTTGGATGTAGGACTTGATCATCTGGGTATTGACCTTTTTGACAGTCTCCAAGGATTCGGGCAAGCCGGTGATGAAAATGGTGACTTCCTCATCGCCAAAGTCTTCAATTTTCTTGGCTTCTTCGACATAGTTGCTCAAAGTGGCAACTTTCTTTTGGCCCTTGTGATTGAAGATGTAGACGGGAATATTGCTAGGGCTGGGCACAAAATCGGGAGTAATGGACCGATCGATTTGAGACAAGTGATCTGGGGACAAGACAAAATGAGACTATGGAGGAAACTGTTGGCAATGCTCTACTTACAAAATTTGCGCATCAATTTTGCACCCTTGCCCAATGGCATATTCTCCAATTTCTCGAAAGTGATTTCATTCAACGATGGTGTCTGCTCCAATTCACTGGGCTGTAACCATTCGGAGGGCTTCAAGTTGCTGATTTGTTGTGTTGGCGAGGCCAACGCAACGGCAGCCACACAGGCTACAACACACAAAACTCCCAATGGATTCATCCTAAACGGTTAACGCAGTTATCTCAGTGATTTGAAGGTTGGGTACGTCGTATTCCTTTACCGTTGCGAACAAAAAGTTGAACTGTGCCTCAATGCCATGCTTTGAGGCTTTATATACCAACAATGAGTGTTATTGCCTGTCAGCATTGAAATCACAAATCAGGTGAAAGAAATTCATTTTTTGCTGATTTAATTTAAATTCAAACGTAAGTAGTGGTTTGCCAATGTTTGTTATTTTTGTTTTTGTTTCTGGGTTTTTTTTTTGGGAAATATCAATTTTCCCTTACTTTCAGAAATAGAATAAAAAAACAAAATTTTATTCATCTTCCATTGGGTGCAGTCTAGTGTGTCTTACAATTGCTCAATGCATTCATAAACAAAAACGGAAAAAGTATTTCAGTGTTTTCCCTTCCAATGCCCCCACCCCCTCCCTCTTTCCGCCCAGATCATTTGTTATAGGAGTTTGATTACATGTTAATTACTTGTAGTTAAAGACATTCTAAACAACCTTCAAGTTGGGTACTCATCTCTGTGAATTGTGCAACAATTTTAATGTGGCAGTCTAGAGAAATCCTCTACGAGTGTGAAGATTTTTGCAAAATTTTCTAGAATCATTTAAATGTCGACAAATCTTCAATGAAGATCAAAGTTTTGAAGTAATTTTCGATCGTACGATATTATTGGGTTGCCCAAAAAGTAATTGCGGATTTTTTATATAGTCGACGTTGACAAATTTTTTCACAGCTTGTGACTCTGTAATTGCATTCTTTCTTCTGTCAGTTATCAGCTGTTACTTTAAGCTTGCTTTAAAAAAAAAGTGTAAAAAAAAAGTATATTTGATTAAAGTTCATTCTAAGTTTTATTAAAAATGCATTTACTTTCTTTTAAAAAATCCGCAATTACTTTTTGGGCAAACCCAATATATTAAAACAAGTAAGAGGGTGCTAAGTTCGGTCGACCCGAATCTTATATACCCTCCATCATGGATTTCATTGTCGAGTTCTATGCGCGGTATCTCTTTTTAGGCAAACAAATAATATTATGCTATTGGAGCTATATCAAGTTATAGTCCGATTCGGACGGTAAATGAATGCTGAACATTGTAGAAGTCATTGTGTAATATTGTATTTCAGTTCATTCGGATAAAAATTGCGCCTTGTAGGGGCTCAAGACGCAAAATCGGGAGATAGGTTTATATGGGATCTGTATCAAGCTATTGATCGATTCAGACCATATAAGACACGTATGTTGAAGGTCATGAGAGAAGCCGTTTTACAAAATTTCTGCCAAATCGGATGAGAATTGCGCCCTCTAGAGGCTCAAGATGTCAAAATCCCAGAACGGTTTATATGGCAGCTATATCAGGTTATGTTCCGATTTAAATCATACTTAGCACAGTTGTTGAAAAGGATACCAAAACACTACGTGCAAAATTTCAGTCAAATCAGATGAGAATTGCGCCCTCTACAGGCTCAAGAAGTCAAGACCTAAGATCGGTTTATATGGCAGCTATATCAGGTTATGGGCCGATTCGAACCATAATTGGTACAGTTGTTGGCTATCATAACAAAACACGTGGAGCAAAATTTCATTGTAATCGGATAAGAATTGCGCACTCTAGAGGCTCAAGAAGTCAAGACCCAAGATCGGTTTATATGACAGCTATACCAGGTTATGGACCGATTTGAACCATACTTAGCACAGTTGTTAGAAGTGATACTAAAACACCATGTGCAAAATTTCAGTCAAATCAGATGAGAATTGCGCCCTCTAGAGGCTCAAGAAGTCAAGACCCAAGATCGGTTTAAATGGCAGCTATATCAAAATATACACCGTTTTGGTCCATTTACAATTCCAACCGACCTACACTAATAAAAAGTATTCTTGCAAAATTTCAAGCGTCTAGCTTTACTCCTTCGAAAGTTAGCGTGCTTTCGACAGACAGACGGACGGACATGGCTAGATCAACATAAAATGACATGAGGATCAAGAATATATATACTCAGATGGATATTTCGAGGTGTTACATACAGAATGACGAAATTAGTATACCCCTATCCTATGGTGGAGGGTACAAAACAAGGAAGAACGTATTAAGTTCGGCCGGGCCGAACTTTATATGCCCACAACCTCGAAAATTTCTTCAAAATCCGGTGAATAATGCACAATCTATGATCCTATAGCAGCTACATCAAAATAGCGTCCGAACTGTACCAAACTCGGTGGAACGTCGAGGTGTCCAACACAAATCACTGTTCCAAATTTCAGCAAAATCGGGAAATAAATGGGCCATTTGTGGATTCAAGACCGCAAGTCGGAAGATCGGTCTGTATAGCCGCTTTATTCAAATATGGTCTGATCTGCACCATGTTCGGATAGGAGAAGCCTATTACGGATCCTCACCCTGACCATAATTTTCAAAAACGTCAGATTTCGAAGATGCGTGGGACGATTTAAGCGCAATTTTGTTAGCACTCTTATAGCAAGCCAAACACAAGTAACAAGTAAAAGCGTGCTAAGTTCAGCCGGGTCAAATCTTTGGAACCCAGCACCATGGATTCTGCTAAAAATATATACAAAATAAAGGAACCGAACAAGGATGATCGACAAAGTAGTTGAAAGTCGTAACAATACACCGCATGCAAAATTTCAGCCAAATCGGACAAAAATTGCGGCTTGCGAGGGCTCAAGAAGTCAAATCGGGAGATCGGTTTATATCAGGTCATAGACCGATTTAGACCGTGATTGGCACAGTTGTTGAAAGTCATAACACTACGTGCAAAATTTCAGCCATATCGGACAAAAATTGCGGCTTCCAGGCGCTCAAGAAGTCAAATCGTGATATCGGTTTATATGGGAGCTATATTAGGTTATAGACCGATTTCGATCGCACTTGGCCCAGTTGCTCCAAATCATAACAAATTACTACGTGCAAAATTTCAGCCAAATCGGGTAAAAATGGCTTCCAGGGCTTCAAGAAGTCAAATCGGGAGATCGGTTTATATGAGAGCTATATCCAAATATGAACCGATATGGCCCATTTGCAATACCCAATGACCTACATCAATATTAAGTATCTGTGCAAATTTTCAAGCCGCAAGCTTTACGGGTTTGACCGCAATTGTGATATCGTCAGACGAACGGACGGACTGACATGGCTAGATCGACTCATCAGAAAAACTGTTAAGCGGTGGTTATGTCCTCCTAATGAAGCGGAATTTGTGCAGTACTATGCCAGATGCCGGCACGGGATAGCGGGATAGCACAGGTTGGAACATTGAGGTCCAATCTATATGGTGTTCATTGCTGTCACGAGAAGCTTAACAGCGAGGTACCAGGCGCGTCCACAGGTTGCGGACAGTAAAATGCTCCATACGGAGTAGCTGCACTGACAGTCGCGGACAATCAGCGATGTCGAGCGGAGAGTCTCAGTGAGAGGTTGGGCGGCATCGGCTCTTACACAAACACTGAGTGTCTATGATGCTTGACATGACAAGTCGAGTTATTGGCGCCTTTAAATCACCAAACCACACTGTTCCCGCGGCGATCGCGCCTTTGGACCGGAACAAGCTTGCCACCTACAGGAGCTTGACAAGGATGGCTACCTCAACAAGCAATGTGGCTACAACAATAACAACAAATGTGCCATATAAAAACTTCTTCCCTACGAGGTGATGCACTGCAGCACTACGTACGAAGTCGAAAGTCAATAAAAAGGAGGTCCTTCATCGGCAAGGTCTGCCGCCTCAGTGTACGTGTTCGCCTTCTCCGCACGCTTCTGGTCCGTGCCGGGATTGAAAAGAACCCCGGATCCTGGTTTTGTTCAGTTTGTCAGAACCTCTGACCTCACATCACTACATGATACACCATTCCATCCAATCTCGCCTGTGCCTGGCGCTAGTGACACCTACATGGAGTGCATGGGGATAGCAGTCAGATCCGGTACTGCCAAGATAGAGCTATACAACGTGTACATACCGCCGGTTTGTGGCTGTGTCCCAATTAATGGCCAGGCTTACAAGCCCGGCATAAGTGGGTTACTATCTGGTCATAATCGTCTGGTTCTAGAAGACTTAAATGCGCATCACCTTTCATGACATTCTCCCCTAGTTAACGACCAGCGTGGCATAGCTTTGGCAAAGCAGATGGAAGGCTCCACATTTTGCATGGTGAATGAGGATGCCTCCACTAGGATTACGAGATGGTGCAGCAGCTCGCCCGACATTTCCATTGCATCCGCTGATCTCCTGAGTGACGTATCTTGGCAAACCGTCATCTCTTTGGGAACAGACCACCTCCCCATAATTCTCACCACCAACCGACCACCCGACTTCATAACCTCTGAGCGCCGGACGTTTATCAATCAGAAGAAGGCCGGTTGGGCTAGCTTCAAAGAGTATACCAATCGCCGCTTCAGTGAACTGCCACCCCCTCGGATGTGCTTGTTGCCGAGAGGAAGTTCAGAGACATCATTAACGCAGCAGCCACTCGCTTTATATCAGCTGGTCGAATACCCCAAGTGCGGCCCAATTTCCCGGCCCAGCCCATGTGATAGGACGCTCCTCGTGGCACTGGACCTTTCGAAGGCATTCGACACGGTCAGCTATGCTTAACTATTTGAGGACATCGCCAACACGTCCCTCCAGCCAGACCTGAAGCGCTGGGTCGCGAATTATCTGTGTGGTCGCCAGTCATTTGTGGAATTTAGGAATAAGAAGTCGAACCAACAATAGAAACAGGGAGTTCCCCACGGCGGGGTGATCTCTTCTGCACTGTTTAACATCTTCCTATCCTCCACTTCACCCCCTTCATACGGCATAGAGATCGTATCATATGCGGACGATTGTACGATCATGTAATGACAAAATCAATAACGATAACCTTCTCAGGCGATGAGATCATCGTCGCCAATACAGAGCGGATTTACCATCAGCATCTAGCATTTTGGCAAGCTGTATTTATAACAATTCAAATTTTCCTTCAAGATACACAAATTGCTTCGATCTTCCTCTGATTTTCCAACGTAAACACATCATTTTGTAAACACATCATTTTGTTTGGTTCTTGTAAAAAAGCATTTACTTTACAATATCCTAATCAAATGTATCCTAAAATATTTCTACAACTACAAGACAGAATGTCAAATGCTTAAATAACTCGTTTGCTGATATTTGTATAACCAATGCCTACACAGGTTAGCAAAACCTTTTGAGCTCCCGCCACAGCATCGTCATCTTCTTCATTTTCCGGATTCTCCAACTTAAAGGTTATGGAAAAGAAATCACGTAAATGTTGTAAAAAATGCACCGTATACGACGAAAGAGGTCCTGGAAGAAAATCAAACATGCTTATTTAGTGCCAAAAATGTATTCCAGCCACCACTTACCGGTCATAAACTTTGAAACATTTTTCTGTCCCAAAGTCATGAATAAAGCCACCAGCCATTGATAAGCTGAATCAACACAACCGCCTCGATATATTTCATCCAAAAGACGCAAAGCAGCTTCCTTGCCCATATCCTCAGGTATGGAAGGATCCTTGTTAGACTCATCTTTTGTGTGTGAATTAACTTCGGCAGCAAACACCACATCATCGGTTGTCTCTGCCAACAGGCATATACCAAAACCTGGAGAATTTCCGGACATTTTGCCTCGATTCTGATCGGTGTAGATATAAACATCGGGTAAGAATTTCAGCATAACCCCTTTTGCTGTTTCCACGGTACGATTAGCCATGGCGGGTGAAACTTTGCAAGCGTAAACAGTACCACGTATACGCTTTACCATACCCTGTTGGGTAAACTGTAATGATCTCAACGTTTTGCGTACGGGACACTTGAACAAAACTTCTCCACCACCCAAAGGAGCAACACCACGCTTTACAATTTTCAATTCCAGACCCTCATCAACAACCAAAAACCGCTTGAGTACCGACAATGCCGCACCTTTCATGTGATCCACTGAAGGAGAATCTTTGCTATTGGTAATGCCTCGCAATGTAACATTAAGTGGTATCTTGCAAAATGGTCCCAAGGCAATTAAAACATCCAAATAATAACCAATACTACGTTGACAGCTACAATCATGATGCAACTGACCGCCATGCAAGAGGCCGGGTACAAACATAACTGAAGTTCCAGCAGGATTTAACTCAATTTTGGTGCCATTGGTCAGCTTATCCAGCAAACGTATAAGACCGATTTCGTATTCACGCATACCCGGATTTGCTTCATCTTCGGAACGTATTTGAGTGATTTTAACTGGCTTCCCACTCAGCACGGACAGGATTAAACGTTGTTTGAAAAAATTGCTGCCACGATATATAAGGCAATTGCCATCTTGGGCTACGGGTGGCATTTTGGATAAATTTTTCAATATATATTTCCGACGGTTTTGCTATTTGTAGCTTGACAATGCACGTGTTGTTTAATGTGTGTGTGTATGTGCGAAATGTTTACAAAAAATAAACGTCAAAGAATATATAAACAGTAATGCCAATACACTAGATAAAATATTATACTGGACCGTTCACACTGATTGATAAGTTGAACGACTACTCCAAAAGAGAATCGATTTAAGGGAGGTTTGCCCCTCGAGCGTAAATTTCGGTAGAAAACACATGGTGACAAAAAACTATGCATTCGTTTAGTCAATCTGCCACACTTTTCTGGAGATAAAGTACTCATTCATCAAAATTAAGCGTTTTTTTTGTGTATATACATCTATTCATCGAAGCTCTCTAGAGAGGGATTGTGTGTATGGTTTTAGAAAAGGAGCGGTGAAAATCATGTGTTTTCACCGTTGAAAAACGACCATAGTACCATCTATAAAGGCCTAAACTAGGCAAATTTATACAAGGTAAAGTCACTAGCCCAGCTGAAGGTACTTTGCCATTCCAGAGTTATTCCCAAATCTCACCAGAACGTCAAATGCTTTCTTTGGATTTTTAATTTTTTTTCACATTTTGTTCATTTTATTGTAATTGGCTTAATTTCTAATTTACCCGTTTATAATCATAATTCTTTTGACCTGGCAGCAACACATGATAATGCAAATACAAACTATGATTTCAATTAGGAAGTGTTAAAAAATTTAACAGGCTACTGGGAATTTGTGCCACCATACCCACGGGCTTGTATAGTTGTTGTTATAGCAGTTTATTGTGTTCTATTTTTCGTCTGCTTGATTCCGGTGAGTGTCAAGGCCCAGGAACTCTGCGACTAAGATGGGTGCGTTCACAGGGATCTGGGTCTGAGTCGAGTGGATCTGGCTGGGCAGTTTAACAGGTGTCGTGTATCGTGCGATCTCTGGTTACAATCGGGACATACATCGTGCTCATCGGCATCAATCCTTGCTCTGTAGCATTTGAGGTGGCTGCATCTGCCGGAACGTAATTGAGCCAGTACTACTTTGCTTTGCCGAGGGAGGTAAATTTCTTCAGGTACAATGGAAGGCGGTCGTTCTCCAAGGACTACATTCATCCGGTAGCTATATACCGCATCTGCTACCGTGTCTGTTAAGTGTTGTCTAGACCCGCTTGATCTAGAGGTTCTCTCCTGTAGCGCTGAACCTCACGCTCTAGATCATGTAGATCTATCTTAGGGCTTCTGGGTGGTGGATATATATCCACAAAAAGATTATTTGAATGGTCTCTGCGATGACAGCCCAAAACGTATTGCTTAGACTGTATGTAGTCATGTCTTAGCACTGGTAGGTTGTTTGTCTCCTGATGGAGGTGGTCCACATGAAAACTAAGGAGACAGCCCGTCGCAGTTCGAAGGGTGGCATTCTGACAGATCTGAATAATATTCCACTGAGTGTCAAAGAGCTGATGAGACCACAATGGCGCTGCAAAACTTACCTCAGACTGGCCAATTGCTTTGTACGTAGTCAGCACCCCAAGTGCCGCCGGCAAGTGACTCGAGAATGGAGAATAGGTGGAGGTTAAACAGTGCCGGATATATCACCCAGCCTTGGGGAACTTCCTGTTTCACTCTTCGGTGCTTCGACTTCTTATCCCTATATTCCACAAATGACTGGCGACCACACAGATAATTCGCGACCCAGCGTTTCAGGAACTTCTGATCTCATAAAATCGGATTTTAGTTATATATAACCGCTACATATGCGGGTATTAACCCAATTTACCGGGTATTTTTATACACACCACCACCA
Organism: Stomoxys calcitrans; assembly: GCF_963082655.1. Taxonomy (NCBI): domain Eukaryota; kingdom Metazoa; phylum Arthropoda; class Insecta; order Diptera; family Muscidae; genus Stomoxys; species Stomoxys calcitrans. The sequence goes on along the minus strand of NC_081555.1, from coordinate 91,498,663 downwards.
CTGATCAGCGTAAAAATCTAAGACGATCTAGCCATGTCCGTCCGTCTGTCTGTTGAAATCACGCTACAGTCTTTAGAAATAGATATATTGTGCTAAAATTTTGCACAGATTTTTTTTTGTCCATAAGCAGGTTAAGTTCGAAGATGAGGTATATCGGACTAGCCCCCATACAGACCGATCCGCCGATTTAGGATCTTAGGCCCATAAAAGTCACATTTATTATCCGATTTTGCTGACATTTGGTACTGTGAGTTGTGTTAGGCCCTTCGACATTATTCTTTAATTTGGCACAGATCAGATCCAGATTTGGATATAGCTGCCATATAGACCGATCCTCCGATTTAGGATCTTGGGCCCATAAAAGCCACATTTATTAGCCGATTTCGGTGAAATTTGGGACAGTGAGTTATGTTAAGCCCCTGGACATCCTTCTTCAATTTGGCTCAAATCGGTCAAGATTTGTATATAGCTGCCATATAGACCGATCTCTCGAATTAAGGTTTTGGGCCCATAAAAGGCGCACTTATTGTCCGATGTCGCCGAAATTTGGGACAGTGAGTTGTGTTAGGCCTTTCGATATCCTTTTTCAATTTGGCTCAGATCGGTCCAGATTTGAATATAGCTGGCATATAGACCGATCCGCCGATTAAGAGTCTTAGGCCCATAAAAGCCGCATTTATAACCCGAGTTTGCTTAAATTTAGGACAGTGAGTTGTGTTAGGCCCCTCGATATCATTTCATATAGACCGATTTTTCGATTTAAGGTTGTGGGTCCATAAAAGGCGCATTTATTATCCGATGTCGCTGAAATTTTGCACAGTGGGTAAAGTTAAGCCCCTCGACATATTTATGCAATTTGGCTCAAATCGGTCCAGATTTGAATATAGCTGCCATATAGACCGATCTCTCGATTTAAGGTTTTTTGCCCGCATTTATAATCCGATTTCGACGAAATTCGGAACATTGAGTTAAGATAAGCCCTTCGACATTCTTCTTCAATTTGGTTCAGATCGGTCCAGATTTGAATATAGCTGCCTTATAGACCGATATCTCGATTTTAAGTCCTGGCCTCATAGGAAGGCGCATTTATAATCCGATTTCACTGAAATTTGACACAGTGACTTATGTTAGGTTTTTCGACATCCATATCGTATATGGTTCAGATCGGTTTATTTTTAGATATAACTACTAAAAAGACCAATTTTTTTATACATAATTGTACAATGGCTTGTACTTATAAGTATTTGGTCCAAGTCGGACCATATTTCGATATAGCTACTGTGGGGCATAAGGTATGCATATTTCACCGGATTTTGACGAAAGGTGGTTTACATATATACCCGAGGTGGTGGGTATACAAAGATCGGCTCGGGCGAACTTAACGCCGTTTTACTTGTTGGGTATTTACCCATCGCCCATCTTTAGCTTTGTCAGATTGTCCGAACAAGCTGATGCATACGATTTATCAGCATGTCATTTTTTATCCTAAATAGCTCAGCTAGCAACCTATCGGCTGCTGCTGCCTTATTATTCTGCTGAATGCGGGTTTGCTTTGTATGTCACGTATTTAAACAATCCTGGACCATATCAGGGGTCTTAAGCGGATGCTGTTTGTAGATATATAACACATATTTACCGCCGATGTGGCATGTGTTTTCTTTGAGTATTCATAAAAATGTTTTTGAGTTGGTAAAAACTATTTTTTTTTATATGTTTATCGTTTTCTTTTTATTACTTCGTTTTAAATTGAATTTATACATTTTAAATTGTTTTGTGTTTGTGTGTTTTTTGTTTTTATTTTATAATTAATTATTATTATTATTATTATATATATGTATATATATATATTATATATTAAGCGGTAAAAAATAATCACAATTGTTGTTGTTTTCATTAGGTTTTGTAAGTAAATGAGAGAATATTACAACAAAAAAGAAATCAAAAGAAATTTCATTAACTAAAAATAATAATAACTTAAAAAAAATAACATAACAAAAAATAATAAATTGTTATGTAATATTAAGATAGCATCTGCATGAAATGAACAACATAAAGAATAACACCTTAAATTATATAGAAAATAAAAATAAAAAATACACTTGTAATATTTATCAACTGCAAGGATTGCTTGGCTTTGGTACAATCACCTATCTTTTGTTTTTCAAAATAGTAATAATAATAATAAATATAAACACCTACATCCATTAAAAGGATTTATGAAAGAAGAAAAAAAAATAGCAAATAAAAAAAATCAAAAAAAAAATATAATTCACAGATTTAATAAATTTTCTTTCAAATTTCTCTTATACATAGTATGTATGTATGTCCTAATGGGTTTTGTTGTTGTTGTTGTTTTTTGCAGTTTTGCCTTATTATGAAAAATATGTATGTCAAGGTGCTGGTGTGTTTTGGATTTTGGCTGGGTTGGGCGATTATTTAAAGTCTTCATCTTCGACAATCTCAAAATCACTCTCATCCGAAGAATCCATATTCGTGGACAGCACACGTTTGGGTGGTATAACCATTGGTCCCCCCGCGGTACCACTGGTGCCCAGTACATTTTGCACCAAACTGGACACCAGTTCCGGTATCAGCTTGGAACTGTTGGCAAACAGAGCTTGACTTTGTGCTTTCACCGCCATCGAAACCATCTCCGAGGCTAGATCATCTTGAGTGCGGGCAGCATATTGAGACGATGTAGATGTAGAAGGAGCAGCATCTATGGCTCGGATAGAGCTACTGCCCCCACCATCCACTTGTGTGTGGTCGGGAAACTGCAGTCCCTTGGACAGACTTTCCTCCGACGAGGTGGAGGAGAGCGAAGAGTCACGCTTAAAGTGACCCTTTTTAAATTCTATGGCATCACCTGCCTGTGAATATTTCACTGTGGATGAGGCTGACATTTTGGCATTTTTTGAATCTGTTATTGGTGGTGGTGCTGGCGATCTGACAATAGGCATTAGATCATCTTGTTCCTCGTCTGTAGAGTTTTCATCGATTTCGGGTATGGGATCGGGTATCAACAGTTCTGAGGGTACCTCGTCACTTTTGTCCTCCTCATTTTCACCATCTTCAGTGGGTGAGGTGAGGGAGGCCAAGTCACTGGCTCTCTCCAAAAGGAACATGTTGGTCTCATTGACTTCGGGCATAAATTCGTCATCCATTTCGTTATCGGGATATATTTTTTCTGGCCAATCGGGGATTTCTGTGTAAAGTGAAAAAGACAAATTCTTCATTGATCCATTGGCAGACATATGAATGTTCTCACTTACCACTCGGTTCCACCTTCATTATTTTGAAATTATATTTGGTTGAAATGACAACGGCTATTATAAGTCCAGCCACCACTGCCATTGAGCCGGTGACAAAGTGACCCACAACGGCCAAAGCGCCCAGGGCACTGCTTGCAACAGCACTAAACATTGCCGGTCGGGTTTGACGCCACTCCAATAAACGTTCTTGGATTTGCTGTAAATGCTTATGTAGTTCGGGAGGCGTTTGTATGCGTATATTAAGGCGGGTCTTGTAAAACCAAAAACCAAATATCAGCAAAAATAAAAGACCCAAGGGACGTATGTGCAACCTAAAAAGATTACAGAAAAGGAATAAGAGATTAGAAAAAGAAATTTAAAACAAAACAACTATAAGTACAAAATATATACAATCCTTTATAAATATTATTATAGAATTCTCAGGAAAAACGCCACTTTAAACAAGTAAAAAGGCGAAAAGTTCGGCCGGCCGAACTTTGAATACCCACCACCTCGGGTATATATGTAAACCACCTTCTGTCATAAGCCGGTGAAAAACGCATACCTTATGCCCTCGTAGAAGCTCTATCGAAATATGGTCCAATTTGGAGCAAATTCGAAGGATCGAAGGGCTCACGCAACTCGAAGGGTCTAAACACAACTCACTCTCCCAAATTACGGCGACATCGGGTAATAAATGCGCCTTTTATGGGCCCAAAACCTTAAATCGAGAGATCGGTCTACATGGCAGCTATATCCAAATCTGAACGGATCTGGGCCAAGACGCAGAAAGACGTCGAAGGGCCTAGCACATCTCACTGTCCCAAATTTTGACTAAATCGGACAATAAATGCGCCTTATATGGACCAAAAACCTTAAATCGAGAGATCGGTCTATATCCAAATCTGGACCGATCTGTTTCATATTCCAGGAAGGTGTCAAGAGGCTTAACTTAACTCACTGTCCCAAATTTCGGCGACACCTGTCAATAAATGTGCCTTTTATGGGCCCAAAATCTTAAATCGAGAGATCGGTCTATATGGCAGCTATATCCAAATCTGGACCGATCTGGGCCAATTTGAAGAAGGATGTCGAAGGGCCTAGCACAACTCACTGTCCCAAATTATGGCAAAATTGGACAATAAATGCGCCTTTTATGGGCCCAAGACCTTAACTCGAGAGATCGGTCTATATGGCAGATATATCCAAATCTGGACCGATCTGTTTCATATTCCAGGAAGGTGTCGAGAGGCCTAACTTAACTCACTGTCCCAAATTTCGGCGACATCGGACATTAAATGCGCCTTTTATGGGCCCAGGACCTTAAATCGAGAGATCGGTCTATATGGCAAGTCCAAATCTGAAACGATCTGGGCCATATTGCAGAAAGATGTCGAAGAGCGTAACACAACTCATTGTCCCAAATTTTGTCGACATCGAGCAATAAGTGCGCCTTTTATGTGTACAGAACCTTAAATCGAGAAATCGGTATATATGGCAGCCATATCCAAATCTGGACCGATCTGGGCCAAATTGAAGGAGGATGTCGACTGACCTAAAACAACGTACTGTCCTAAATTTCAGCAAAATCAGATAATAAATGTGGCTTTTATGGGCCTAAGACCCTAAATCGGCGGATCGGTCTATATGGGGGCTATATCAAGATACAGGCCGATATAGCCCATCTTGGATCTTAACCTGCTTAAAGACAGAAAAAAAAGAATCTGTGCAAAGTTTTAGCTCAATATCTCTTTTTTTAAAGACTGTAGAGTGATTTCAACAGACAGTCGTACGGACATGGCTAGATCGTCTTAGATTTTTACGCTGATCAAGAATATATATACTTTATAGGTTCGGAACTGAATACTTGGATGTGTTGCAAACGGAATGACAAAATGAATATACCCCCATTCTTCGGTGGTGGGTATAAAAAAATGCTTATACATATGATAAAACTAAAATAAAGAGCATGGTTTTTTGTCTGTGTAATACAGGGTTGCCATACTGTCAGGATTCAAACTTTTTAACCAAACTATTTTCGAACCTCTGTAACTTTAAAACCAATGAATGGAGTTTAAGAGGGCCAAAATGTTTCTTCTGCAGTATTTCCAAAATTTTAAAACTATGTATTACCAAATCAAAAATCCGGCACGGGATTGCTGTGAGCACCACACAGGCTGGACCATTGAGGTCCGATCTGTGTGGTGTTCATGTGAAGCTTAGCAGGTTGCGACTATTGCAATGCTCCATACGGTGTAGCTGCAACGGCAGTCGCGAACAATCAGCGGTATTGAGCGGAGAGTCTCAGTGAGAGGTCGGGCGGCACCGCCTCATGCACAAATACTGAGTGCCTATGAAATAAATAACCAAAGTCAACGTGTTCAGTTCGGCCGGGCCGAATTTTATATACCCTCCACCATGGATCGCATTTGTCGAGTTCTTTTCCCGGCATATCTTCTAAGGCAAAAAAAGGATAAGAGAAAAAATTTGCTCTGCTATTAGAGCGATATCAAGATATAGTTCGGCTCGTACCACAATTAAATTATATGTTGGAGATCTGTGTAAAATGTCAGCCAATTCGAATAAAAATTGCGCCCTTTAGGGGTTCAAGAAGTAAAATAGAGAGATCGATTTATATGGGAGCTGTATCAGGCTATAGACAGATTCAGACCATATTAAACACGTATGTTGATGGTCGTGAGAGGATCCGTCGTACAAAATTTCAGCCAAATCGAATAATAATTGCGCCCTCTAGAGGCTCAAGAAGTCAAGACCCAAGATCGGTTTATATGGCAGCTATATCAGGTTATGGACCGATTGGAACCATACTTGGCACAGTTGTTAGATATCATAACAAAATACTTCGTGCAAAATTTCATTCAAATCTGATAAGAATTGCGACCTCTAGAGGCTCAAGAAATCAAGATTCAAGATCGGTTTACATGGCAGCTATATCAGGTTATTGACCGATTTGAACCATACTTAACACAGTTGTTGGAAGTTATAGCTAAAGTAAAATAGAGAGATCGATTTATATTGGAGCTGTATCAGGCTATAGACCGATTCAGACCATATTAAACACGTATGTTGATGGTCATGAGAGGATCCGTCGTATAAAATTTAATTCCAATCGGATAAGAATTGCGCTCTCTAGAGGCCCAAGAAGTCAAGACCCAAGATCGGTTTATACGGCAACTATATCAGGTTATGGACCGATTTAAACAGTTGTTGGATATCATAACAAAATACTACATGCAAAATTTCATTCAAATCGGATAAGAATTGCGCCCTCTAGTGGCTCAAGAAGTCAAGATTCAAGATCGGTTTATATGGCAGCTATATCAGGTTATTGACCGATTTGAACCATGCTTGGTACAGTTGTTGGATATCATAACAAAATACGTCGTGCAAAAATTTCATTCCAGACGGATAAGAATTGATTGAGAAGAATTGATAAGAAGACCCAAGATCGGTTTATATGGCAGCTATATCAAAACATGGACCGATATGGCCCATTTACAATCCCAACCGACCTACATTAATAAGAAGTATTTGTGCAAAATTTCAAGCGGCTAGCTTTACTCCTTCGAAAGTTAGCGTGCTTTCGACAGACGGACGGACGGACATGGCTAGATCAACATAAAATATCACGACGATCAAAAATATATATACTTATATATATACTTTATGGGATCTCAGACGAATATTTCGAGTAGTTACAAACAGAATGACAAAATTAGTATACCCCCATCCTATGGTAGAGGGTATACGAAAGGTGGACTCACGCGAACAGCTGTTAACAGCCGGCCTGGTTTGACGGTATTAAGATGTCAGATTTTTGTTTGCATTCCCTTTGTTGTTATCTTCTTTCTCGCATATTCTCTGCTCGTGTACGCACACGTATACACACACGCACACAAAATTCTTTGTGTGTGTTGGCAAAAAGTCGATCAGCTCTATGGCAAGATGGCGGATTACACCATATGATTTGTGGTTGTTGTACAAATGGGACCACCTTTAATTTTTTTCGCCATGAAGACAAAACAGCAATAAGATTTGTCAAAAAAATTTGATTGTTGTTCCACGTCTCTCTCTAAAGTTCGAGTTACACTTCCAGCGAAGGAGTTTAGTCTTCCGGTATAAATTAATTGACAATAGGAATGAAGACAATACAGCAAGAAGATTTGTCAAAAAAATTTGATTGTTGTTCCACGTCTCTCTCTAAAGTTCGAGTTACACTTCCAGCGAAGGAGTTTAGTCTTCCGGTATAAATTAATTGACAATAGGAATCCTATTTTGGATTTATTGTGTATTTCATTAATATGAGGAAATTTTAAGCAGCTCAAGGATTTTGAGTAACCTTAATTTAACAATTAATTATGCAAATTGAAGAATTTTCTTTCCGACAGTACTGCCTTGACCCGTGAAAGAATATTCAACTTCAAATTGCTTTATTTATAGTATTACGAAAGTGAAAAGTATTGATTTTTTTTGTTCTTAAAATATTTCCAGTTCAAGGTGAATACGCAAATGTCTCAATTGTTTTATTTTTTTGGCAAACATTCCAATTGATTTTGAAGAAAGACTATTTATTTTGGATCTACAATTCGAATGTATTCAATTTGAGCAAATATGCAGTAGACAAGAACAAAATAAACTGCATGAATTAATGAATGAATAAACAAAGAGTTTCCTAAAATAGTGTAAAACACAAAAAACAAAAATTAAAGCACCAAAATACATTTGAAATATCGGACTAAGGATTGGTTAAGTTAAATGAAATAAATTTTTTTTATTGCAAAGGCTTTTGACATAGACGCTCCTGCTTCGGCGCCTGAGGACAAGACAGAATCCTATGACATCTTCGCATGGCCACAATTTGCCAATGTCATCAGCCTCTGGCAAAAAACAAAAACTGTCTCCAATGAGAAGGCTTCGCTTGCAAATTTATTAAGAGAATTGGTTAAACTGAGTTATTAAACTCGTTCTTTATGCCCAACGGAAATGAAGTTCAATTAGAGTTCAAAATTTGATATCAAATTCTTTTTCTACTCTCAAATATCTTTCTTGCTGTGTGCTTGGACCCAAATTTTAATACCATTTTCATTTTCGGGTCTCCTATACCTTTCATTTGATACCCTTTATTGTGCCCATTCGGATATGGGTGGCGTTTTTGGGGTAAGGAGGAGGGACCGCCTCCACCCGATATCTAAAAATTATATAGCCTATGAAAATTTTTAAAAAATCGGTTCAGCCAAGATTCATATTGTCATAATGGGTCTAATGGCGTTTTTGAGGGGTGGCGTGACCCCCTATACTTCGATCTGATTTTTTATGCCAGTTTCGAAATCTACTCCCGAAAACCTTTCATTTGAGCCCCATATTGAAATGAACGTCCAATATGTCTGTTTGGGGGAGTTTTGGGGTTGTCGCAGCCCGATGGGTACTTGGACTTACATTTTAATACCATATTCGTAATTTACTCTCCAATACCTTTCATTTGATACCTGTATTGTCCCGATCGGTCCACTTTTGATTTTGGGTTGTGTTTTTCGCATAAGGGGGAGCGTCCGTCCCCTTCCAATATTAATGTATTCTACTCTCCAATATCTTTCATTTGATACCTGTATTGTCCCGATCGGTCCATTTTTGATTTTGGGTTGTGTTTTTCGCATAAGGGGGAGGGTCTGTCCCCCTTCCGATACTGAAAAATTATAATAGTGGCAAGTGATAGCATGTGTGGGGTATGTGGGGAAGATGATGAGACGTTGGTGTATTTTCTATGTCATTGCTCGGCTTTCGCGGCTAAAAGACACCGGTATTTAAGAGGGGACACAATACCAGACATGAACCAACTTATGGGGGTGGTATGGAAAACAATTAAGGATTTTGTAAGTAGCAGGGAGTTCCCTACTTAAAATTTTATTTTTCGAGGTTTCTTTTTATACCCTCCACCATAGGATGGGGAATATACTAATTTTGTCATTCTGTTTGTAACACCTCGAAATAGGCATCTAAGACCCCATAAAGTATATATATTCTTGATCGTCAAGACATTTTAAGTCGATCTAGCCATGTCCGTCCGTCTGCCGAAAGCACGATAACTTTCGAAGGAGCAAACTTAAGTGCTGGAATTTTTGGACAACTACTTCTTATTAGTGTAGATCGGTTGGGATTGTAAATGGGCCAAATCGGTCCATGTTTTGATATAGCTGCCATATAAACCGATCTTGGGTCTCCACCTCTTGAGCCTTTGAGGGCGCAATTCTTATCCGATTTGGCTGAAATTTTGCATGAAGTGTTTTATTTTGTTTTCCAACAACTGTGTCAGGTATGGTTTAAGTCAGTCCATATCCTGATATAGCCGCCATATAAACCGTTCTCCCGATTAGATTTCTTGGGCTTCTAGAGGGCGCAATTCTTATCCAATACGGTTGAAATTTCGCATATGTCGTTTTGGTATGACTTCCAACAACTGTTTCAAGTATGGTCTAAATCGGTATATAACCTGATATAGCTGCCATATAAACCGACTACCCGGCTTGACTTACTCGATGAAATAATGAAATTTTGGAGGTGATGTTTTTCTATGACTAGTGTTTTTCTATTTGAAAAAGTCATTCAAAGAACTTGACAAATGTTAGAGGGTATATAAGATTCGGCCCGGCCAAACTTAGCACGCTTTTACTTGTTAGCTTTTAGAGCGCTCAACAAGCCGATTACTGGCTTAGGAGTATGTCTATAGTGGTATGGGGCAGATTAATATCCGCACCCTCTTTTAAACCTAACCTAACCTACTCCACAGGAGTGGGATTAAATCCATAAGTAGCTTTTCGGCAGGTGCACTTTTATCAAAGCTTGTCGCTTTTGGAGTCGGTAATAACTTCGTTCGATTTATATCGAGCTTTCTCAGAGATCGCACTATACGAGTTGTTGTAAATGGGTTCTCATCAGATGAATGATATATTGACCGCAGGTGTGCCACAAGGCTCTGTTCTTTCCCCTTCCCTTTTTCTTATTTTCATTGACGATCTATTGGGTCAGACTTCGAATCCAGTCTACTCATTTGCCAATGACAGTAGTCTGTGTCATTCATATTCATTCGACCATAAGCCCAGTCCTCAAGTAATTGTGGACAGGAGGCGCATTATGGGTGAGACGCTCTCCCAGGATTTGTTGGCCATTTCCGAGTGGGGTAGAATGAACAGAGTAGACTTTAACGCACAGAAGGCGCAGTGCTGTTTCTTGTCTCACCAGCGATTTCTGCCCAGGAACGATCCGGTAGATTCAGCTACACAATCTCCCCATTTAACCAGAATAGGAGGATTTTAGGAGAAAATACTTCCCTGGGAATTTATTCCCAGAGAGTTTTTAGGATTGATTGGGCTGAACAAGTAATAAAAATCAAAACTTTTCATAACAAAATTGCCTCATTATAAATAGAATTGTTTTGAGCTGCAAAAAACCTGAAGATATCAAAACCATAACAAAAAACAACATTTTATTTTTTATAACATTTTTAAGTGTATTGTAAATTTGCTAGTGTATGATGTGTAATAAACAAATAACGAATTTATAATACCAAAAAAAAATATGTATTGTAAACCAGACTACTGATGATTGTAAACAGCAATGTGAAGAATCGCTAATTGCTTTGAAGGTTTTACCTCCACTTCAAACTTATTTGGAGGCAAGTGAATGGGGTGAACGTTATGGTGTGAACGCTTTTATGTTTTTTGTTTTTTTTTTTCAAAACCAAAAGCCTCTTGTTAATGTAGAATGAAAAAAAAAACAAAATTAGCAAAACGAATAAAAACTTCCTAAACAACAGCTGGCAAGCATACACCAACGCTGGCTACAATTAAATATGTGCGAAGAAGCCCAACGACTTTCAAGTTCACCAGCAAGATTTCAAATACAGAGAATACGGAGAGAACATATGGTGATGATTGAGAGCTAAACATGTTGATGCCCTAATTTTTGTATTACCTTGAATGTGTGGGGTGCTATGATTTTAGAAGAAAGGTTTAAACCTTTAAGAAGCTCAAAAATAAAATCAGTTGCTCTGAATGTTGGTACCCATAGACTAACTTCGTATACAAAGTTTTATCCAGTATCAAATTTTTATACCTACATAGAATACCTTAGATTGGGTTGCCCAAAAAGTAATTGCGGATTTTTTATTTTTTTTAAAAATTTTTTTTAATAAAACTTAGAATGAACTTTAATCAAATATACTTTTTTTACACTTTTTTCTAAAGCAAGCTAAAAGTAACAGCTGATAACTGACAGAAAAAAGAATGCAATTACAGAGTCACAAGCTGTGAAAAAATTTGTCAACGCCGACTATATGAAAAATCCGCAATTACTTTTTGGGCAACCCAATATATACATAGGATGGGGGTATACTAATATCGCCATTCTGTTTGTAACACCTCGAAATAAGCGTCTAAGACCCCATTTAGTATATATATTCTTGATCGTCGTTACATTTTAAGTCGATTTAGCCATGTCCGTCTGTCTGTCGAAAGAACGCTAACTATTGAAGGAGTAAATATACGCTCTTGAAATTTTTCACAAATACTTTTTATTAGTGTAGGTCGGTTGGTCGAAATCTGTCCATGTTTTAATATAGCTGCCATATAAACCGATCTTGGGTCTTGACTTCTTGAGCCTCTACATGGCGCAATTTTGGTCCGAGTTGACTGAAACTTTGCACGTGGTGTTTATATATCACTTCCAATAACTGTGCTAAGTATGGTTTAAATCGGTTCATAACCTGATATAGGTTAGGTTAGGTTGAAAAGTGGGTGCAGATATTAATTCGCCTCATGCCACTATGGATATACACCTAAACCAGTAATCGGCTTGTTGTGCGGTCCAAAAACCACAAAGTAACCTCCAAAAAAAATTTTAAGTTAGGAATTCGGAGCTACTTACAAAATCCTTAATTGTTTTCAATACTACTCCCCTATGTTGGTTCATGTCTGATATTGTGTCTCCACCTAAGTAGCGGTATCTGTTGGACGGGCAATGACAAAGCAAATGCTCCAACGTTTCATCATCTTCCCCGCATGACCCACACATGCTATCACTTGTCGCACCGATTTTACATAAGTGAGCTCGTAGTCCTATGTGTCCCGTTATGATACCAATAGCTATACTGACCTACTTCTTGCTTCCTTTCAGTAATAGCCTCGTCTTCTCACGATCTGGATCCACCATAGGATTTTCGCCGTCCTACCGATCGTTTCGCTGTTCCACAATGTTGCATGCGCATTCGTCGCCCACTCCCTTAACTCGGATTGCGTCGATCCGAAAGGCTTCGGATAAACCAAGTTTATTGACGGCAGTCCTCTGGCCAAGCTGATAAAGGTGCCATATAAACCGATCTTGGGTCTTGACTTCTTGAACCTCTAGAGGATGCAGTTCTCGTCCGATTTGACTGAAATTTTATACGTGTTGTTTTGATATCACTTCCAACAACCCTGCCAAGTACGCTTCAAATCGGTTCATTAGCTGGTATAGCTGCCATATAAACCGATCTTGGGTCTTGACTTCTTGAGCCTCTGGAGGGCGCAATTCTCATAAGATTTAGCTGAAACTTTGCACGAGGTGTTTTTTAATGACATCCAATAACTGTGCTAAGTATGGCGCAAATCGGTTCATAGCCTGATATAGCTGCCATATAAACCGATCTTGGGTCTTGACTTCTTGAACCTCTAGAGGGCGCAATTCTCGTCCGATTTGACTGAAATTTTACACGTGGTGTTTAAATATCACTTCCAATAACTCTGCCAAGCACGCTTTAAATCGGTTCATTACCTGATATAGCTGCCATATAAACCGATCTGGGTCTTGACTTCTTAAGCCCCTAGAGAGCGCAATTCTCATTCGATTTGGCAGAAATTTTGAACAACGGCTTCTCCCATGACCTTCAACAAACATGGTCAATATGGTCTGAATCGATCTATAGCTTAATACAGCTCCCATATAAACCGATCTCTTGATATTGCTTCTAGAGCTTCCTATAACATAGTTAAAAAAAGGTCCCATTTACGTAATCATTAGCGGATGTAAGTCCAACGATATTCAATGACTCGCTGATTTAATTTGCAGTGCAAAATTTGTCCTTGATATGTTAAAAAACTTCGCATTTTATTAATCTAAGTACTTGGAAAAAGTTTATAAAATTGGGTCATTTGTTTTTTTTTTTTTCTTTTTTGAAATCGTTTTTAAATATCGAATGTGTTGACATTATACGTCTTTTATTAATACTACTTATTGCGAATTGATATTTTGTTGTTGCTATTTTTTCTACGAATGTTTTATAGTATTTGCCTTCTGACAGAAACGTCATCGAATAATGCCAGCTGATTAAATCACCAGTGAGTAATTACAATCAATACGTTGTGTGATTAATGTTTGAAACATAAGAGCACAACCTAAGGCCTAACTAAAGAGGGCCTTAACCATTTATGCAAAATGCAAATTTTGCCCATGAACATTCCACTAAGGAACAGGGGCAAACTTCTCACATATCTATGAGTACAGTCCTATTTAAGTTTAAGCTCAATGATAAGGGGCCTCCTTTTAATAGCCGAGTCCAAACGGCGTGCCGCAGTGCGACACCCCTTTGGAGAGAAGTTTTACATGGCATAGTACCTCACAAATGTTGTCATCATTAGGAGGAGAAAACCACCGCAGAAATTTTTTCTGATGGTCTCGCCAGGATTCGAACCCAGGCGTTCAGCATCATAGGCGAAAATGCTAACCTCAGCGCTACGGTGGACTCCTTTAACCATATATAAAAGCTAATAATTTTCGCAACCGACCATAACGTTTTTCTCAAATCCAATTTTTTTTAAATATTTGAGATTGCAGCCTGCTTGCTGGAACTGGGATTTAAGGGAGCTTAGATGGACTACGAGGGGTCTACAATAGGGCAAATAAAACTAATTTGCGTACGGACCAGGATCTGTACAAGGAGTTCCTGAACGAACACAAGAACGATTCAATAGAGGTGGTGAATGAGTTCTCTACATCCAGAGAAATTAGTCTGCTGATATCAGCAAACACTATCTGCTGATATTAAAATAAAATTTTTTAATGAATTCATACAAAATTTTAAACTTTTTTTTCGTAACCAACACCCAGGGAATGTCCCTTATAAACGCAGTGCATTAGGTTGGCGATTAGGAAAGTTGAGGATTGAAGGGGGGAAAGAGTATTTATTGATATACATTTGAAATTTCTGGTCGTCAATGTTGGAGGGAAAGACATTACAAACGGGTGTGAGTTCATGGCAAGTCTTGTATTTCTCTTGAACATCCTTATGTCAGAAATAAGAAGACGAAAATCCCCGGAACACACGCCACGATACAGCAGTACAACGCTACCCACATTCCGACGATGTTCAAGAGAACAATAGAATTGGATAACCGAAATAATAGACCAAATTGTCCAAATATAGACCATTCTGAACCGTATAAGACGCGGATATCGAAAAACTTAACACAACTCACTGTCCCAAATTTCGGCGAAATCGTACAATAAATACGCCTTTTATGGGCCCAAGACCTTAAATCGAGAGATCGGTCTATATGGCAACTATATTCAAATCTAGACTGATCTGGACCAAATTGAAGAATGATGTCGAAAGTCCTAACACAACTCACTGTCCCAAATTTCGACGAAATCGGACAATATATGCGACTTTTATGGGCCCAAGACCTTAAATCGAGAGATCGGTCTATATGGCAGCTATATCGAAATCTGGACCGATGTGAGCCAAATTAAAGAAGGATGTCGAAGGGCCTAACACAACTAAATGTCCCCAATTTCAGCAAAATCGGATAATAAATGTGGCTTTTATGGGCCTAAGAGCTTAATCTGCTTATGGACAAAATAGGAATCTTTGCAAGGTTTCAGCTCAATATCTCTATTTTAAAGACTATAGCGTGATTTCAACAGACAGACGGACGGACATGGCTAGATTGTCTTAGATTTTTAAGACGATCAAGAGTATATATACTTTAAAGGGTCGGAAATGGATATTTCGATGTGTTGCAAACGGAATGACCAAATGAATATACCCCATTCTTTGGTGGTGGGTATAAGAAGGGAAGGAGAAAGAACAGAGCCTTGTGGCACACCTGCGGTCAATGTATATTCATCGGATGAGAATCGTATAGTGCGATCTCCGAGAAGGCTAGATATAAATCGAATGAAATTATTACCGACTCCAAAAACGATTAGTTTTGACAAAAGTGCCTCGTGCCTCTTGCCATACTCTATCAAATGTCTTGAAGATGTTCAGAGCAACGACCTTACTCTCACCAAGCTGGTGGATAGAGCAACTCAACCGTTCCCATAGAAATGCCATTAGTCTCCCGTAGAGCGATTTCTATGGAACCCATACCGTCTATCGCTAAGAAGGCCATTGGACTCTAGGTATCTCACAAGATAGTGGTTAACCATGCTCTCCATAACCTTGAAACGGGTGGAGCATGTCGCAATTGACCGGAAATTCGTAGAGTTGTTTCCCTCACCCTTTTGGGGATTGGCTGAACGCTCGCAACCTTTTAATGCGCCAGGTAAACTCACGCACGGTAAGCAAGGTTGAAAAGATTGCGTAGTGGACGAGCAAGTGTCGAAGAACACTTACAAAGGACTAGTGTTGTTATACCAACCGGGTGTTGGAGTGTTGACTCCACGTGTTCGTAAGAATATCTGGGGCATCGAACTAGATACACCTTCATTCACGGGGAGTGGTTGATTGCTAAACGACAGGGAAAAATTTCCTGCAAACATTTCAGCCAGTAGATTCGCCTAGACGTAGACGTGGACGCAGTTCGTAAAAAAACTTATCTTGTCTAAGTACTTTGGCATACGAAGTTCTTGCCTGTTTGCGTAGTATTTTCGTATTGACATTCTTGTTAAGACGCCGATTTCTAAATGCATTTTGATCTGACAGCATCTCTGCATGCTCGGTTAAACCAAATTTAATCTCTTGATTTCAGCGATAAATTCTTGGTCGGAATCAACCATCTTATTATACCCTCCACCACAGGATGGGGGTATACTAATTTCTTCGTTCTGTTTGTAACACCTCGAAATATGCGTCTAAGACCCCAAGAAATATATATATTCTTGATCGTCAAGTCATTTTAAGTCGATCTAACCATGACCGTCCGTCTGTCTGTCGAAAGCACGCTAACTTTCGGAGGAGTAAAGCTAGACGCTTAAAATTTCGCACAAACACTTTTTATTAGTGTAGGTCAGTTGGGATTGTAAATGGGCCAAATCGGTCCATATCTTGATATAGCTGCCATTTAAACCGATCTTGGGTTTTAACTTCTTGAGCCCCTAGAGGACACAATTCTCGTCCGATTTGACTAAAATTTTGCACGTGGTGTTTTGGTTTTGGTCATTTTCAACAACTGCGCTAAGTATTATTCAAATCGGTTCATAACCTGGTGTAGCTGCCATATAACCCGATCTGGGATCTTGACTTCTTGAGCCGCTAGAGCGCAATTCTCATCCGATTTGGCTGAATTTTTATACAACGTCTTCTCCCATGACCCTCAACATACGTGTCCAACATGGTCTGAATCGGTCTATAGCTTGATACAGCTCCCATATAAGCCGATCTCCCGATTTTTCTTCTTATCCGAATGAACTGAAATATTACACAATGACTTCTACAATGTTCAGCATTCATTTCGTTTATTATCCGCATCAGACTATAAATTGATATAGCTCCAATAGCATAAAGTTCTTATTCATTATTCTTTGTTTGCCTAAAAAGAGATACCGCGCAAAAAACTCGACAAACGCGATCCATGGTGGAGGGTATATGAGATTCGGCCCAGCCAAACTAAGCACGCTTTTACTTGTTAATATTAATCCTACCAACATTTCAGCAGCAGCATTTACGTCACCTCGTCATTGAGCTTGTTTAGAAAAATTGACCGTCTCGGGGCTGGAGAAGAGAAGGCACGAAGAGCTAGAGGTGCGGAATTATCAACAGGTGCAAGGACATTAATTTCGTACTTCTCTGTGAGCGAATTTAAGAAAAGGTCAAGTTCCGATTTAACTTTTAGCTCCAATAAAAGGGACCTCCTTTTTATAGCGGAGTCCAAACGACGTACCGCTAAGCGAAACCTTTTTTGGGGAAAATTTTTTACATGACTTCTATGCATGACAAAGTTCTTCATAAATGTCAGCAGTACTAGGAGGGGATAACCATCATTAAAGTATTTTTCCGATGTTCTCGCCAGAATTCGAACGCAGGCGTTCAGCATCATATGCGGAATATGCCATAAATTCCGCATTCGAAATGTCTCCACCCTAAGGTAGAGCTGGCAAATCGCAACATTCGAAATTTTCGATAGTTTTCATAATAAATATCGAAACTATCGTTAATTTCCCATAACCTATAATTCAAACGAAAATGTGAAGTAACTAGCAAGGAAAGGCAAAAGTCAGGCGGTGCCGACTTTATAATACCCTGCACCTACCATATAGGTACAAAGTGGGAGCTATGTCTAATTCTGAAGCAATTTTAATTGACCTCACTGGATGTTTTCAGATGGGTTTAATAAACAATCCGTATCACATTTCGAGCAAATATGTTTAAACTGTAATAATTACGATTCACAAATGACAACAATGTTGCAAATTACCCAAAATTTGATAGTTTGGTACTCGTCGAGAAAAGCGTTGTGCAAAATTTTGGCAAGATTGGTCAAAAAATGCTATTAGAGTGGCTCTAGAGGGGAAAATCGGGAAATATACATATGTGACGGCTATGAAGTTCATCTATAATGTGGAGAAGCAAAAGAAAATCCTTCCTGCCATATTTCGAAAGAATCGCTTAACAAATGACCATTTGATTGCAATATTACTGCAAATCGGACGAGAATATATATATAAGAGCTATGTCTAAATCTGAACTGATTTCGAGCAAACTTTTTAGACAATATGGACATCGTCGAGGAAAGCGTTGTACAAAATTTTGGGAAGATTGGTCAATAAATGCGCTTAAAGTGGCTCTAGGAGTGAAGATCGGGCGATATATATATATATATATATATGAGAGCTATATTTAAATTTGAACCGATTTCTATGAAATTCAACTGTTTTGTCGGCAGTCATAAGAAAATCCTTCCTGCCAAATTTTGAGAAAATCGATTAAAAAATTACCATTTTTTGCAGTATACTGCAAATCGGACGAACATATATATGGGAGCTATATCCAAATCTGAACCGATTTTTTCCAATTTCAATAGGCTTCGTCTCTAGGCCGAAAAACATGCCCATACCAAATTTGAAGACGATCGGATGAAAATTGCGACTGCAAATCGGACGAACATATATATGGGAGCTATATCCAAATCTGAACCGATTTTTTCCGATTTCAATAGGTTTCTCTCTAGGTCGAAAAACATGCTCATAGCAAATTTGAAGACGATCGGATGAAAATTGCGACCTATAGTTTGTACACAAATTAACATGGACAGACAGACGGACATAGCTAAATCGAAACAGAAAGTGATTCTGAGTCGATCGGTATACTTATCAATGGGTCTATCTCTCTTCCTTTTGGGTGTTACAAACTAATTCACTAAGTTTTAATTCCCTGTATCACAGAAGTGGTACGTATACAGAAGCAATATCAGTTGGAAGTCATGAGAGAAATCATTGTACAAAATGTTAGCCTAATCGGATGAAAATAGCGCCCTCTATAGGCGCAATATATATTAAAGAATACATTCAATGACGAATTGCTTGTTTTTGTTTATTTTTGCAAAAAATGTAACTCCTGCGATAGTATCCGTCGGAAAAATATCAATCGATATTCAGTCAAAAAATTAAATATCGATAGTGCCAGATATTCAGGCAAAAAATTAAATATCGATAATGCCATAGATATTTTGCCAGCTCTACCCCAAGTGGTATTAGAGAGTAAAATAGTGCTCTGCGAAGCGAGCAAGGTTCGACAAGTTTTTTTTTATAAAAATGAAATGTTTAGGGCCCTTTTCCAGGCCTCCATTCGCAATTTGCAGTTTTGTCAAACGGCTGATATGCGGAACAAATTGCACGAAACCATAAAAAGATAAAGAAATAAATAATAAATACACCGCAATATCATCAATAGGCCATGGAAATGTTGGCAACAAGAACAACATCATTCAAATTCTTGGGTGTATAGGAAAAACAAAGAACAAAACTGGATTTGTTGTTTACAAACAAAATAATGCGTAGTTCAATTATATATCGGATGTTTTTGTTTTTTTTTTTCTCTTAAGGTATTAGCAGTTGTTTAAATGTTTTTACAAAACTGCCCATAGTTGGGTGATTTTATATGGATTTTATAATTTGTCGATCAAGCAAATGTTTGAGGTATTCCTTTGTTTTAAGTTTAATGTGTGCAGTGGTAGGTGGGTATAGTTTATTTTTTTATTATAACTTAGTGTTGTACAAACGTTGTAAATTCTATTTCTATATTTTGTCTTTCCATCTATAAGATTGATTTATTTACTTTAAGCAGAACAGTTGAACACCTTTTGTTTATTGAATTTTATAGTCGTTTTTTGTAGTTTTTTTTTTCACAGTTCTTGCCAATATTCTTCACACACCGACATTTGTTTCGCAATGTTTGAAAGATTTCCTCGTACTGATCGTTAAATTTGCCTAGAACTTCTAAAGAACTTCAAATTGTTAGAAATCAAGAACTTGATTGGAATAAATAAAATTCATCTTTTTTTCTTCATATTCCTGTTGCTATAGCCGTTAAATAATTTAACAGCATAAATTATAGAGACTAAATTATTGAAAGCAGGAAGACTAATTATCTACAACATAAACCACTATACACAGTGAGAAAATTCAAGCAACTCGTTTAGTAGGTAGCTATAACTCGTTATTGTATATTAAAAAATAATTCAAACAACTAACCATATGTTGACAAGGGGTTACTTGAGGTCAAAGAAAAGCGAATGGTTTAAATGTTTCATAAAGAAGAATTTAAACTTTTTTTAATGAATCATCATGAAAATAGTTTCTTTGTTTTGTTCAAAGATCAATGAACTTGAATATCAATAGAAACCGAAAGTTTCAGCGAACAAAATGTTTAAATGTTGTTTGTCTAAGGTAAGCGAAAGTTTGAATATAATTATGTAACTCAGTGGGTCTATTAAATTGGTCAAAAAGTGTGTTCCAACATGTGGACATATATTTGAAATAAATTATTTTTAAATTCATGACACTTTGTTATACTTATCGGACTATTTCTGTTGTAAATAATACAAAACAAGTAAAAAGGCATTAAATTCGGCCGGGCCGAACATTGGATACCCACCACCTTGAATATATATGTAAACCCCCTTTCGTCACAATCCGATGAAAATTGGATAACTTATGCACCCAAATTCAGCACTATTCAAATTCAGAATTTCAAATTTCAACAACATCGGGAAATAAATAAAGCTTTTATGAGCTTCAGACATTTAACCGGCATATCGGTCTATATGACAGCTATATCTAAATACAGTCCGATCTGAACCACATTTGGGTCCTATGTTAATAGGCGTAAAATTACTCACTGTTTCAAATTTCAGTGAAATCGGTTAAAAAATAAATCTTTAATGGGCTTCAGACCCTTTATCGGGAGATCGGTCTATATGGCAGCTATATCTAAATATAGTCCGATCCGAACCATATTTGAGACGGATATCGGGAGACCTAAAACTACCCACTGCTAAAAAATTTAGGCGACACCGGGTAATAAATAAAGCTTTTATAGGCTTCAGACCCTTTATTGGGGGATCGGTCTATATGGCAGCTATATCTAAATATAGTCCGATCTGAACCATATTTGGATCCTACGTTGGGAGGTGTAAAATTACTCACTGTTTCAAATTTCAGCGAAATCGGTTAAAAATAAAGCTTTTATGGGCTTCAGAAACTTTATCGGCAGATCGGTCTATATGGCAGCTATATCTAAATATAGTCCGATCCGAACCATATTTGAGAAGGATATCGGGAGACCTAAAACTAAAATTTCGGCGATATCGGGTAATAAATACAGCTTTTATGAACTTCAGACCCTTTATCGGGAGATCGGTCTATATGGCAGTTATATCTATATATATTCCAATCTGATCCATATTTGGATCCTACGTTGGGAGGTGTAAAACTACTCACTGTTTCAAATTTCAGCGAAATTGCTTAAAAATAAATCTTTAATGGACTTCAGACCCTTTATCGGCAGATCGGTCTATATGGCAGCTATATTTAAATATATGAACCATATTTAGGTCAGATGTCGGGAGGCGTGAAACACCTCGCCGTTTCAAATTTCAGCGAAATCGGGCAGATCGGTATATATGACAGCTGCATATAAATATAGTTCGATCTGACCCATATTTCGGTCAGATATCGGGTCGCCTAAAACTACCCACTAATTAAAATTTCTGCGAAATCGGATAAAAAATAAAACATTTATGTCCATTAGACCGTTTATCCTCAGATCGGTCTATATAGCAGCTATATCCAAATATGGTCCAAAATTTCAGACAAAACGAGTAATATTTACGCCCTCCAGATGCACAAAAAATCAAACTAGGAGATCGGTTTATATGGCAGCTATATCAGGTTATATACCGATTTAGACCAAACTTAGAACAGTTGTTGGAAGTCATACCAAAACGAAATATGCAACATGTCAACCATATTGGATAAGAATTTCGCCCTCTAGAAGCTCATGAAGTATTATCGGAAGATCGGTTTATATGGCGGCTATATCAGGATATAGGCTGATTTAGACCATACTTAACACAGTTGTTGGAAGTCAAAATAAATCACTTCATGCAAAATTTCGTCCAAATTGGATAAGAATTGCACTCTGTAGAGGCTCAGGAAGTCTATTCGGACGATCGGTTTATATGGCGGCTATATCAGGTTATGGACTGACATAGACTTTACTTCGTAAAAATGTTGAAAGTCATACCAGAACACTTCATGCAAAATTTCATAAGTCAGGAATTCTGTGTGTGTGAGGAAATGGCTTTGAACGCCCGGAACCGTAGCAGCCGGTTGTACGTACCGGATTGACCCGATGGAGTTCTTCATCGGCAAGGGCTGCCGCCTCAGTGTATAACACGCTGCTACAACAACAACAACCGGAGTTCTCAATCGATTTCTCAATTCGATCCCAGCCCGACTATGGTGAAGCCCCAGTGAGGAGTAACGTGGTGGCTGTGGTTTGGACCCAAATCGCGGCTAGAGCGCAAGCTCGATGTGCAGTTCCATTGCAACCGGGTGCCGTGACCCAAACATCGGATGGAGTTTAAGATTGTGCTCCGCACCTAACCAAGGGGGAGAACACGTCAAAACAACGTGAACTCGAATTGGTACTCATGCTAGCTTCGGCTATGTATGGGGGCGTTGGTAGACGCATTGTTTTCACCCGGGGTTAAGAGCCCTGCGGGATTGAGCCAACACGGCAGGTGCCTGCATAAAACACCATTAGGACTTGTCACGGTCGATATACATATCTGTTTCGGCATGCTTTGAGTCCCGTATTATGTCGACAATATTAGATTAGTACACTAATTTCAATGACATGAACTGGTCAGCTGGCCCAAGGCGGGTGTGAATGCCTGACTTAGCGGGTATGAATTCCTGGAAAGTTCTGTATTTATGACAAACGTCCTTACGTCACTAAGAAGAAGGAGGATATCCATGGAATACGAACAATGTTCAAATACTAAAAGTAGTACTAGATTGGCCATATGTTGTGGAAAACATTTCTACAATATTTGTTTAACTTGTGTTTCTTTGGATTCATTGCTTTTCGCGCAACGAATTGTCCTTGCTGTTTGTGAAATAACTTATCAGCAACAAGTTCTTTTTTTATTTTAATTTTTGTTTTTTTTTCCTCTATTCACCCTCTATAAATGCGTGCTTAGTGTTACTTTTAAACGTGACTAATTTTTCAACGCTAAATGAGAAAAAATTAACAACAATTTTATAACAGCATTTCAAGCAAAACATGTGACTTATCAGCTTAAATTAAAATTGTGTTTGAAACGTTCTAACACATAACCATTCACTTAGCAATACACCCTTAGCCCTTAGTTTGTATGATTAATAAACAATTTGGCAAATTTGTTTGTCTGGCAGGGATGAAAAATTGCATCCGGCTTTAAGAAATGCATTGCGAACACACAACGTTGCAAAAAAAAAAATTGGAATTTTGAAATAAACAAAACAATACATGGCAGGTTTTCATTTGTAATCTGGCAGAATGGGATACATTATGCTTTGGAAATGAGATGGGAAATAGGAAAAGGTTTAAAACAAATAAGGTGTGGGCGGTACGAACTTTGTTTACCTACCCAAGATACTTAATTAACAATCACAGAACGTTTGTTCAATTAGCCAAACTTAGAGATAGTTTCCAAGTACCTCAATTTCTTGCTTCTAGTCAACGGGTATCTGTTCTTCTAGCTATTTAGATAGCACAGACTAGCTGATGCATATGGATATTAGCGTACCGCTTTCGGACTATAAAATAATCCCGTGATAAACCATCGGCTCTTGCTGGGTTGTTATTCTTCAGCCGGGCACTGGGCAAAAACCCATCCCACACTTTCAATTTATACCCCATGATATTGAAATTAAGCTGTTATAAGGTTTTCATCATGGCTTCTCTTCATTGAATTGTACATTGAACGTTTTTATACCCACCACCATAGAAAATGGGGTATACTAAACTAGTCATTCCGTTTTTAACACCTCAAGGTATTTATCTGCGGTTGCAGAAAGTATATATTCCCGATCGTCTTGACATTCTAAGTCGATATAGCCATGTCCGTTTGCCTGTCCGTCTGTGGAAATCACGATAGCGTTCGAACGAATAAAGATAACCGCTTTAAATTTTGCACAGAGAGTTATTATCAATATAGATCATTGGGGATTGCAAATGGACCATATCGGTTCAAATTTGGAAATCCCCCCCATTTAAACCGATCCCTTGTTTTGAATTCTTGAATCCCTATTTTCGTCGGATTTGGCTGAAATTTCGTCCAAGGACTTCTATTCTGATTTTCAACATTCCTGCCATTTATGAACCGGATTGATCCATATACTGATATAGCCCCACCGATCCCAGGATTAGACTTCTTGAGCCCATGGAAGCCTTAATTTTCATCCGATTTGTCTGAAAATTGGCACAACATCCGTGCCGAGTATTTTTCGAATCCTTCTATAAACTGATATAGCCCCCATATAAACAGATCCTCAGTTTTGACTTCTTGAGTCCATAGAAGCCTCCATTTTCGTTCGATTTGGCTAAAATTTCCCCCAAGGACTTCTGTATAACTTCCAACATCCGTGCCAAGTATGGTCCGATTCGGTCTATAAGCTGATATAGTCCCCATATAAACCGATCCCCGGATTTGATTTCTTGATCCCCTAGAAGCCCCACTTTTCATACGATTTGGCTGAAAATTGGCACAATGACTTCTGTGACGACTTCCAGTATCCATGCCAAGTATGATCCGAATCGGCCTATTCACTGATACAGGTAAGGATACCCCTTAAATACCAATAGTCCGATATTTTTTCGTGAGACCATAAAAGCCGCTTTCAAGCCCCGATTTGATTGTTACAATAAGGGTAAATTTTTAGCGGAATCTACAGTGGTAGGTAACCAAGATTCGGCCCGGCCGACCTTAGGACGTGTTTTACTTGTTATACCCACCACCGTAGGATAGGGGATATAGATCTCCTAGAAGCCCCACTTTCATACGATTTGGCTGAAAATTGGTACAATGACTTCTGTTACGACTTCCAGTATCCATACCAAGTATGATCCGAATCAGCCTATTCACTGATACAGGTAAGGATTCGCCTTAAATTCCAATAGTCCGATATTATTTCGTGAGACCATAAAAGCCTCTGTCAAGCCCCGATTTGATTGTTACTATAAGGGTAAATTTTTGGAGGAATCTACGGTGGTAGGTAACCAAGATTCGGCCCGGCCGACCTTAGGACGTGTTTTACTTGTTATACCCACCACCGTAGGATAGGGGGTATAGATCTCCTAGAAGCCCCACTTTCATACGATTTGGCTGAAAGTTGGCACAATGACTTCTGTTACGACTTCCAGTATCCATGCCAAGCATGATCCGAATCGGCCTATTCACTGATATTCACTGATTGAACAGTGACTTATTTAAATTAGACCACTCAATGTCTATGCCAAATTTGTGTGCTAAAGTTGTCCAAATTTCACCGGATAGTGATGAATGGGGGTTTACATATAAACCCAGTTGGTGGGTATCCCGGCCGAACTTAATGCCTTTTTGCTTGTTAGAATTGCATTATTTATGGAATATTGTATTTGTTCTAGACGAATTTCGCACTATTAATCTATAACAGGTCATGGTTTATATGTCCCTTTTAAAAAAAATTTTTGCAAGTAATGCATCAAATAAACAAAATCTAAAGATAAAAATCCTAAAAATTACCAAGAGTATATAAATAAAAACGCATAAACAAGTTTCAATATAAAATAGATAAAATATCATTCAAGGTAGATATTTGCTTTTTAACACCTACTGGTTATTGACTCCAGTTTTTAATTTGTGCAGTTTCTAATTTATGAGTTTATTGGCAAATTTGAACTCGAATGTATAAATAATGATATAAATGACATAAGCAATGCGAACGTTGCATTTTTAAAAACATCCAACAGAAAGAAACAGCTGGGTAGTTAAAACACTAGAAATAAAAAATTAAACATTCAAATGAAGTCACACATAACATTATTAAGAATATAACAAGTAAAAGCGTGCTAAGTTCGGCCGGGCCGAATCTTATATACCCTCCACCATGGATCGCATTTGTCGAGTTCTATGAGCAGTATCACTTTTTAGACAAACAAAGAATATTCAATAAGAACTCTTATGCTATTGGAGCTATATTAAGTTATAGTCCGATTCGGACCATAAATGAATGCTGAACATTGTAGTAGTCATCGTGTAATATTTCAGTTCATTCGGATACTAATTGCGCCTTGTAGGAGCTCAAGAAGCAAAATCGGGAGATCGGTTTATATGGGAGCTGTATCAAGCTATTGATCGATTCAGACCATATTAGACACGTATGTTGAAGGTCATCAGAGAAGCCGTTGTACAAAATTTCTGCCAAATCGGATGAGGATTGCGCCTTTTAGAAGCTCAAGAAGTCAAGATCCCAGATCGGTTTATATGGCAGCTATATCAGGTTATGTACTGATTTGCGTCATACTTAGCACAGTTATTGAAAGTCATAACAAAACACCTAATGCAAAATTTCAGCCAAATCGGATGAGAATTGCGCGCTCTATTGGCTCAAGAAGTCAAGATCCAAGATCGGTTTATATGACAGCTATACAATATTTTGAACCGATTTGAATCATACTTTACACAGTTGTGGGAAGTGATACCAAAACACCACGAGCAAAATTTCAGTCAAATCGGACCGGAATTGCGCCCTCTAGAGACTCAAGAAGTCAAAACCCAAGATCGGTTTATATGGCAGCTATATCAAAACATGGACCGATTTGGCCCATTTACAATACCAACCGAGCTACACTAATAAAAAGTATTTGTGCAAAATTTCAAGCGGCTAGCTTTACTCCTTCGAAAGTTAGCGTGCTTTCGACAGACAGACGGACGGACATGGCTAGATCGACTTAAAATGACATGACGATCAAGAATATATACACTTTATGGGGTCTCAGACGAAGATTTCGAGTAGTTACAAACAGAATGACGAAATTAGTATACCCCCATCCTATGGTGGAGGGTATAAAAACGAACAAAAACTCAAAGAAAATAATTAATTTGTCTTAATTATTCTAAGAAACTATCAATCAAAATTAAGAAAAAAAACATTTTAGTAATAGGTGTAATTAACAAAAAAACAAAAAAAAAATTGATGAAACCATAATGATGGGAAATTTTATATTTAAAATATAAAAAAAAAAATCAAAAACAAGTATAAAAATTATGGAACTACAATATTTCAGGATCATTTTCTGGTGGGTTGGAAATTCCCAATGGATATTAAAGTACTAGTCAGTATTGCAAAACCCAAACCGGTTTTGGGTTCTCAGGCCAAACATTTCTAATAACCTTTTTAATATGGCCTCAAAAGAAGACGAAGTGTCTCCATATTTTGCGGTATATCCGAGATATATCTGATTTATGTGAATTTTTTAACCGTAAAAGTTAGTCTAAAACCACAAAAGAGGTCAAGTACCTAGGGGTACCAAAACCGCTCCCAAACGGTATTTTTTTTCCAGTTTTATTTTTTTGTGTGTCAACCAAATAATGGTTGCCACACCGTTTAAACCCCCAACTTTTGCCAACGTGGATGTGTAGGGCAAGAGTTTGCTTTTCCATATATTTTCGAAATGTTAAAGGAGTAAAGCTAGATGCTTGAAATTTTGCATAAATACTTCTTATTAGTGCAGGTCGGTTGGGATTGTTAATGGGTCCATGTTTTGATATAGCTGCCATATAAACCGATATCGTATCTTGACGCTGAAATTTGGCAACAAGTGATTTTATTTTGACTTCCAACAACTCTGCCAAGTATGGTCCACAAATCGATTAATAACCTGATACAGCTCCCATGGCGTCCCGGCAGCCGAGTTGGTAGCGAGCTTGGATTACCAGTGCAGGGGTCGTGGGTTCGATTCCCGCCAGAAGCCTTGGTCCGTCGATACTGTGGCATCACAATGGACCTAAAATTGTCTAAGTGAGTATATAAAGGACTGCCACTCTTACCTAACCTAACCTACACCTCCCATACAAACCGATCTCGGATCTTGACTTCTTGAGCGACTAGAGGGCACAATTTTTATCCGATTTTGCTGAAATTTTGCATAAAGTGTTTTGGTTGGACAATCAACAACTGTGCCAGGTATGGTTCATAACCTGATATAGCTCTCATACAAACCCATCTAGGATCTTAACTTCTTGAGCGGCGCAGTTTTTATTCGATTTGGCTGAAATTTTGCATGAAGTGTTTTGGTTTGTAGGACGACATTCACCCGGTAGTTATTTACCACCACTGATACCGTGTCTACATGAATGTTGGAGGTTCTCTCTTGTAGCCCTGAACCTCACGCTCTAGATCATGTAGATTTACCTTAAGGCTTTGGGGGCGGTGGATACCTATCCACAAGATGATGATTTGGATGAACTCTGCGCACTGGTAGGATCTTTGTCTCCTGATGGAGGTGGTCTACGTGAGAATTTCGGCGAATGGAAATTCTACTACGAAGCTCGGAAGGAGTAATGCCTCAAACATCTTTGCTATTGGTGAGAGAAGGGAGATCGGTCTGTACGACTCTCCCAAATTCGGGTCTTTCCAGGCTTCAGTAGCGGGATCACTCTGCCCATTTTCCAGACATCGGGAACTATAAGAGTGTTCAAAGACAAGTTGAGGGCAGTAATACGGTACTTAATTCCAGTTAAATCAGGAGTCTTCAGCATCAATGTAGAGATTCCGTCGGAGCCCAACGCCTTGGATGATTTGGGGCCACGGATGACATTCGTAACTTCGCCCAAAGTAAATTGTGATGGCTGTCCATCGGCTCAGAGGCCACGGATACGGCGATTGGCTCTGCTCCTTGCCTTATCACTCTTGGGATGCACAATAAATTGACGGTTGAACAAGCTGGTGCATTTCTTCGAATCAGTCACGGTTATGTCGCCAAAAGTGACTGAGGTCCTGTCATCCCGTCTACCTGGGTTCGAGAGTGACTTAACAGTAGACCACAGCTTGCCTTAACCGGTGCCTAAGTTACATTGCTCCAAGTGTTCCAGCCACAAAAACCGCTTATGTTCGTTGACTACCCCGTTTATTTCCAGATTCAGCTCACTGATTCTGTGGTTAGTGGGGTCCGTACAACGAATCCCATCACGCTCGTCTGCGAGTACCACTGCCTGCGCCGGGAAATTGGGCCGAACTTGGGGTATTCGACAGACCGGCTGGTATAAAGCGGGCGTCTGCTGCGTTAATGATGTCTCGGAATTTCCTCCCGGCAAAGGGCTGCTGGTGTGATCAAAATTCAAGCTTGGTTGGTAGTAGTGATGATTTTAGATGGCTTTTCACAATAGCTTCGATATTAGTACTACCAATCAATATACGACTTTTGTAGCCTTTATACCAAATATGCCTTATAAGCCTTTGGTAAAGACGAAATGTATCAAGAAACTCTTCGATCTTTAGGCTCAATTCGAAAGAGACATTTTCTATGACAAACCTTTAATTTAAGCATTTGCGTTGTCGTAAATATTGTATACATTACTGAAATCACCCCATATGTGTCACCATTCAACTATAAAAGTAATTAAGTGTACGAACAAGGCAGCAAAACGACAATTACCAAATGTAAAAACGCATTTGTATTTTATAAAATAAAACGAAAATAAAAATAACTAAAAGCCTAGTATGATTAACAACATACTGGAGCAAAGGCTCAAGGAAATAAGTAAAATAAAAACAAGTAAAAGCGTGCTAAGTTCGGCCGGGCCGAATCTTATATACCCTCCACCATGGATCGCATTTGCCGAGTTTTTTTTCCCGACATCTCTTCTTAGGCAAAACGGGATATAAGAAAAGATTTGCTCTGCTATTAGAGCGATATCAAGATATGCTCCGGTTTGGACTACAATTAAATTATATGTTGGAGGCCTGTGGAAAATTTCAGCTCAAGAAGTAAAATAGAGAGATCGATTTATATGGGAGCTGTATCGGGCTATAGACAGATTCAGACCATAATAAACACGTATGTTGATGGTCATGAGAGAATCCGTCGTACAAAATTTCAGGCAAATCGGATAAGAATTGCGACCTCTAGAGACTCAAGAAGTTAAGATCCCAGATCGGTTTATATGATAGCTATATCAGGTTATGAACCATACTTGGCACAGTTGTTGGATATCATAACAAAACACGTCGTGCCAAAATTCATTCAAATCGGATAAGAACTGCGCACTCTAGAGGCTCAAGAAGTCAAGACCCAAGATCGGTTTATATGACAGCTATATCAGGTTATAGACCGATTTGAACTATTCTTGGCATAGTTGTTGGATATCATGACAAAACACGTCGTGCGAAATTTCATTCCAATCGGAAAATTTCATTTTCATGATCGGTTCATCATCAGTTCAGCCGTTTTCGATTCTATACGGAGCAGACAAACAAACTAACAAACAAACAAATCGCAACAATTTAATTTTTATATAATAGATATTAAGTCGATAATATGAATAAGGCCATAATAGTCTAATATACTTTTCTGTTGAATATTTAAATTTTGTTGAAAACGAAATTCCTTCAAAGAGTTAAAATGTATCAATAAAATTAAATTATGTCATTAATGAAGAATTTTACTTAACAAAGAGCTTTGTCCGTCCAATTGTCCCAATTCTTCCCTCTTTTTTTATTCATCTATTTTTGCAATTGCTTTGGCTTAGCAATAAGTGAAAAACGAAATGATTAGCAGCACCTATGGTTTTGATTGATTTCTTTTTTGCAATTCATTATTTCGTCACAATTTTGCAATTGTTTAGAATGCATTTATATTGAATTTGCTTTTGTGTCTAAATTTATACAGAAGTATTTCAAATGATATATATATAGTATTCGCTTTAAAATAGTTTTTCAAACAAATAAAGTAAAACTGATTAGGATTTGTACCTAATTTTTGTTGGCGCTAGTAATCTGATTTAAAGTATTTAACATAATATATGAATGACTAAAATCAAATCATCTCGTACTGTGATGGCAAAAATTTCCTGGGATCCAGAGAATTGTTTAACAAACGAATTTGCAATAACAGGAACTATCGAATATATTCCAAAGAAACAAACATTTGAAATTGCCTTCTAGTTCCTGCTTAAAGGTGTTATTATTGATTTTATTATCTACCAAATTTTGTAGATTGTTCTCTCTACATTCCAAACCGTTTTCTCCCAAATTTATTTCTAGGTCATAAAAGTAACACGACAGTCTTTCAAAACAAATAGACTTACACAATTTAGGTTAGGTTTAAGTGGCAGTCTGCCATCAGACTCACTTAGACGTTTTCGTCCATTGTGATACCAAAGCAACAGAAGAAGGAAGATGCCTTCCAGTTCCTACCGTTGAACTATCCAGATTGTTTTAAAAAGCTAACTAACTTGCGAACGCTCGCATCCGCCAGATCAGACAGGTTCTCAAAGAAATGAAAACCTAACAGAGAAGGTGTTCTATAGTCCCTTCTTCTTCGATGCCCTCACAGCTTCTGCAAAAGTTCTTACTAGCAACCTACAGTCTGTCAGCATGTTTTCCGATTAGACAGTAACCTGTCATGACGGACACAATGAATGAGACGTCTGTTCAGCAAAGCAGTAGACCTCTTCAAGTCTAGATTAGGCCACAAAGTTTTGGAATGCTCACAGCCGCCTCTTTGTGACCATCTATCATTCGTTGTCCTTCGGGCCTGGTCCTGAAAACTTAGCTTACAAGTCACTAGAAGCATACCATCAGATTCCAGTTCCCTGGAATGTGTAATGTAGTTCCTTGTCTCGCAAGCTCGTCCGTTTAACAATTCCTGGTCCTGAAAACTTTGCTTACATGTCACTAGAAGCATACCATTAGATTCCAGTTCCCTGGAATGTGTAACGTAGTTCCTTGTCTCGCAAGCTCGTCCGTTTAACAATTCCCTTGAATATCTCTGTGCCCCAGCACCCAGAGCAGGTGAATTTTGAACGGTTCAGTCATCTCGTTAAGAGATCTGCGACTGTCGAGAACGGTTTTCGAAATACGTTTTCCAGGGATTTAATGGCTGCCTGGCTATCTAAGAAGATATTTATGCCAATCGAAGTTATGTTATAATACCTTCACCATTCAACCACTTCCTTAATTGCAAGGATCTCCGCTTGATACACACTGCAGTGGTCGCGTAACCTTTTCGATATGATCATTTCTAGATCTTAGAATACAATCCAAAAGCCCACCTGGTCGTCTAGTTTGCAACCATCCGTATAGAAGTCTATATAACTTCTACTGCCAGGGATAACGTAGTTCCAATCGGTTCTATCAGGAATAGTGGTACTGTACTTTTTATCAAAAAGCAGCGAAGGCAGGATGTAATCCACACTGCCTGCAACAGCGGATATTGTATCAAGAATAACACAGCGTCCAGGACCATTAGATGTAGTATTAAATTCAGTGCGACTGTGATGCACAAACAACGATCCCATGGATCCGGTTGACTGTTGCAGAGTAGGTATACCCGAGGTAGTGGGTATCCAATGCTCGCCTCGGCCGACTTGACACCTTTTTACTTGTTTTTCTTCTAACATCCCCTTCATAGTTAAGCAGCAGTCATTTTCAGCAAACAATAGACTTTTCAGCAGTAAGCCTGCTACTCTTAAATTGCAGTAATACTGCTATAAAAGCAGAACTACTGCTACAATAGCAGCAAAATTAACTATTACTAATATTCAGCTGACAGTGTTTGCTATTTTCAACTAACTTTTTTCTATGAGTGTAGTGTAGTTCCGCTGCCCACTTTGGTATCGCATGTAGAGCTTCATAAAGAATATCTTTGAGAGCGCAGGGAAAATTTTACCATTACCGCAATAGCCATATCATCATCATACGCGATGCTGATGATATATGTTTGACGTCGGTTTTACAGTATTGAAAGTACCTTCGATGTCAAGAAATGCTCTATGTAGTATAGCTGGCAAAATATCGATGGCACTATCGATATTTTATTTTTGTCTGAATACTGAATACGATACTATTGGCAAAGTTAAATTTTTTGCAAAATTTAGCAAAAATCAGCGATCCGACACTGAGTGTATCCTATAAGACACATGCCACCTATAGAGGGTGCTATTTTCATCCGATGGGCTTAATTTTTTTAAAATGATTTCTCTCATGACTTCCAACTGACTTTGTTAAATTGGGTTTTATTCGGTCTATGCATTGATATGGCTTCTATATAAATCTATCTCTTGATTCTTGCTTTCCATTTTCGTTTGAAATATAGGTGATGGAAAATTAACGATAGTATCGTCTACTATGTAGACGACTAGGTCGTAAAGGGCTGTTTCAATGGACTTGCCTTTACTATATACATGCTGTTGCCGAGACAGGAGATATCCAGAGATCTTTACCCTAAGATATATTTGTACTAAAATCTCTACGGATATGGCTAGATCGACTGAAAATATGTACACTTTTCGGGGTCTCAGACCAATATTTCGAGGTGTTACTAATGGAATGAATAGATTAATACGCCCCCATTTCATGGCTGTGGGTATAAAACCCTCCTTATATCCTCAGGTACTGTCCTTGCTCTGTTCTACATGTCGTATTCAACTATAAAAAGCAAAGCAAAGTAGGACATTTTTACCGACATTTATTAATATATATGAAGTCTAAATTTCGACGAAGTCTTTAACATTTTATATAAAAATGTAATTTTGACAAAATTGTCTGAATTCCTGGGCAAATGCCTGTTACAATATAATTTCTCGTAAATTTTGTATGAAATTTAACTTTGAAAGATATTTTATTGGGTTGCCCAAAAAGTAATTGCGGATTTTTCATATAGTCGGCGTTGACAATTTTGTTCACAGCTTGTGACTCAGTAATTGTCAGTTATCAGCTGTTACTTTTAGCTTGCTTTAGAAAAAAAGTGTAAAAAAAGTATATTTGATTAAAGTTTATTCTAAGCTTTATTAAAAATGCATTTAAATTTTTTTTCATTTTATTGAACTGAAATATTTATGAAATTAAATGTTATTCAATGTATTAGAATACTTTAGCAAATGTGCAACATATTCTGGCATTATTTTGTACAAAAAAAATACTAGTTCTAAACAACGCCAAATAAATTTCATACAAAATTTATTGCCTTCAAATTCTCAGAAATGTTTTTATTCATCATGGCATACATTTAAGCCTAGTATGTAACTTAATAAGTATACTTATTTAAACTTATTTTTAAGGTTTATGGGGTCAGTGTCCAAGTTTTCAACTACTGACCGTCTGAGTAAAACACTCAGACACATATATAATCTAGTACAACTACGTACTTATATTTTAGGTTTTATCTATACAGACAAAGAGAATTGCAAAACTGCTTAGGCAAATAAAAGTTTTCACTTGTCATTGATAAGAGACTAAGTCAGTATGTCTGCCTTTATGGAAAAAGTAAAACGGGGAGAGACTGAATAGAAAAACACTTGCACCATGATTTGTAGTCTCAATAACAAATGGTTGATTAAAGCGGCTTTATAGGCCCTGTTGAAATAAGAGTGCTTTACATTTTATAGCGCCCCCAGATCTTATATAAAAAAACATTTAAAAATCAAAACAAAACCCACCTGATAACAAGTTCATTATGGGAATGGTCTTGTACTACGAGTAGAACTTCATTGGCAATTCAATGTAAACAAGCCCCTTTTTCCGTTTCAGATTGCGATAACCAGTCATGAAAGTCTTTTACTAGGTTAAAAAGTTGAAGGAAGTAAAATTGTAGCGAAACGAAATGAACTTGCCAATACAGGGTGATGGTGAAAAAAAGAAACATGACTAAAACAAGAAGTTTAAAATAGTTTTGCAATTTGTGGGATGTTATCGCATAAAATGTGTTATTAAAGGGTCAAGGGTTTTAACAAGGCGATTTTGTGATGCATATTACGGCCAAACGGCTGAATGTATTTTAATGAAATTGGTGTCAATCGAAAGATATTTTGTTGAGAGATGTGCAGAATATATGAGAAAATTAATTTTCCTAAAGGAAAAACTATGAAAATGAGGAATTGATATCCATTAAAGGAGGAGGAACCAGAAACACACCAAATTGTTGTTGGTTTTTTCAAAGCCATTCGTTATGAGTGTGAATGCAAAGCCATAAGTGAGAGTGTTAGTGGTGAGAGTAAGAGAAACAAAAGGTGCGAGAGAAAGAGTTTCACTATTTAGGTGAGGGTGTTGTGGGGGTGTTATGTGCGTGGTCCTACTTGGCATGTAGGTCAACCAATTTCCTAAGGCTTTGGCGTGCGAGAATTTGCATTTTTGATGTTGTTGCTTGTATATCTTTTGTGAGGCTGCATTACAATGCAAAAATGTTATAACTAAAGGTCATATGCAGCAGGTGGGTTTTATAAAAGTGAGTTTGTGGTACATAATACGGCCAAACGGCTTTAATGAAATGGGCATCAAACGAAAGAAATTTTTTATAGGGATCTGCAGTATATAAATGAAAATAAATTTTCTAAAAATGAGGAATTAATTTCCAATAAAAAAAGAAGAAGAAGCAAAAACACACCAAATTGATTAACTTTTTACTTAAGCATCCGTTACTTGTGTAAATGCCAAACCATAGGTGGGAGTACGAGAGGTGACTGCTATGTGCGAGGAAAACATGTGTAATGCGTGTGGTCCTACTTGGCGTTCTTTTGGAATGGAGGTCAATCAGTAGTTTAACCTTCGGCTGTGGACAATAACGTTCGCAGTTAAATATGTTGACAACGGTTAAATACAACTTTGGCAACGCACTTATTTAAACATTGAGGTAAACATTAAAAGGAATCAAAATAACTAATTGACATTGACAAATTTTTTCACAGCTTGTGACTCTGTAATTGCATTCTTTCTTCCGTCAGTTATCAGCTGTTACTTTTAGCTTGCTTTAGAAAAAAAAGTGTAAAAAAAATATATTTGATAAAAGTTCATTCTAAGTTTTATTAAAAATGAATTTACTTTCTTTTAAAAAATCCACAATTACTTTTTGGGCAACCCAATATATGGCCATACTATGCACTTTATGAATAAAATAGTTGGCGAAGAGTTAAAACAAGTAAAGGAATAAACTTAGATTTACTTGCAATATTCAGATAGTTCAAAATGATCATGTAATGAAAATAGGTCACCGTAGCGCAGAGGTTAGCATGTCCACTTATTACGCTGAACGCCTGGGTTCGAATCCTGCCAGGAGCATCATAACATTTTTCAGTGGTGGTTATCTCCTCCTAATGTTGGCGACATTTAAAGTGAAGTACTTTGGCATGTAAAAACTTCTCCCCAAAGAGAAGTCGCTCTGCGGCACGCCGTTCGGACTCGGCTATGAAAAGGAGGCCTCTTATAATTGAGCTTAAAATTTAATCGGACAGCCCCCTTTGATTTGTGAGAAGTTTCCCCCAGTTCCTTAATGAAATGTTCATGGGCAAATTTGAAAATAGTGCACTTTATATTTCAATATCAGAAGGGGGTTGTGTGAGGGATTGCCCTGCCACTGAACAACCAAAAGTGGCATGTGGTAAAATGGAGTCAGAACGTATGTGACATAAAAATGTGACGTAAATTGTTTGGGGTCATCCTTTTTCCTTAAACCACATATCATGACAATGAGGGTTTTACAAGTGGACTACAAATCTACTTTGAAATATGGATTCAGCTGTTAGAGAGCTTTACGCCAAAAGACACCAACGGACATGTAGCCTTACTATAAGAGGGTGCAGATATTAATCCGCTCCATGCCATTTTGGACATACACCTAAGCCAGTAATCGGCTTGTTGAGCGCTCTAAAAACTATAAAGTAAACTCTATGAAGAAAATTTGAAGTTAGAAATTCCGTGCTACTTACAAAATCCTTAATTATTTTCAATACCACACCCCTAAGTTGATTCATGTCTGGTATTGTGTCTCCACCTAATCGCCGGTATCTGTTAGACGCCAAAGACGGACAATGACAAAGGAAATGCTCCAATAACTATACTGACCTCCTTCTTACCTCCTTTCAGTAATAGCCTCGTCTTCTCACGATCTGGATCCCCCATAGGATTTTCGCCGTCCTACCGACCGTTTCGCTGTTCCACAATGTTGCATAAGCATTCGTCGCCGACTCCCTTAACTTGGACTATCGACCCGGAAGGCTTCGGGCAGTCCTCTGGCCTTCACCGCCAAATCATCTGCCCTTTTATTTCCCCTTACTCCTTATGGCCCTGCACCCAAACGATGCGGATTTTGCCTCAGAGAAGGCGTTAATCTCCTTCTTACACTACAAGATTGTTCGTTACCTTACCGTCCTGATTGTTATTGCCCTTATGGCAATTTTACTATCCACAAAGATGTTCACACTCGACATCCTCGCGTTAGTGCCGCACCACCTCACGCATTCCGTGATCGCCCGGATCTCCGCCTGTCCGTTAGTAAATAAGATATGAAATCTAAAGGTGGCATATTTAGTTTAAAGTTATGGTTCGTTGGCTCGTTTTCATTGCTAAAATCCTACAAATTAGGAAAAATCTTAAATTTTGGGCCATCTTTTTTTTCAGTGTATGAATAACTAATTGATTAGATTCAGCTTTTTCTCTTATGTGGAGTTTACACTGTACATCAAACGATCATTCATTGTGTGTACATATTAATTGCAGTTTTTTTCGAAAACACGATGTATCCATATGTTCTTGTTTATGCTTTTCTTTCTTTCTATCTCATTATTTGATTTCGCACACATCTCGTTATTCATGATCTACCACGTAAAGCTCCTATTATACGATAAGACTTGTCATAAGAGCTGTCACTTTTATTCTTTCTATCTTTTTATTTATTTTATTACGCACACATCTTGTTATTCAAGATCTGTCAGGTAAAGCTGCTATTACACGATAAGACTTGTCGTATTCGCTGCCACTTTCTGTATTCATGAGTTTTGTCTTTTGTACGTCAAATACGAATAAAGCGCGCTCTAATCGACATGTATTCTAACATGTATTGTAATTTTTTAAGTATATATGTTCGATGAAATACATTTTATCGAAAAGTGGCATAATTATTCCATTATCCATTTGTCATATTATATTTTTCGTACGCATCACACGATGTGTACAACATTCAGAGTTGCTATTTTTAACGTTCACAGTTGCTATTACCACCACCGAAGAATGGGGTATATTCATTTTGTCATTCCATTTGCAACACATCGAAATATCCATTTCCGACCCTATAAAGTATATATATTCTTGATCAAAGTAAAAATCTAAGACGATCTAGACATGTCCGTCCGTCTGTCTGTTGAAATCACGCTGCAGTCTTTAAAAATAGAGATATTGAGCTGAAACTTTGCACAGATTCTTTTTTTTTGTCTTTTTTAAGTTCGAAGTTGGGCTATATCGGACAATATCTTGATATAGCCCCCATATAGACCTATCTGCCGATTTAGGGTCTTAGGCCCATAAAAGCCACATTTATTATCCTACTTTGCTGAAATTTGGGATAGTGAGTTGTGTTAGGCTCTTCGACATCCTTCTTCAATTTGACCCAGATCGTTCGAGATTTGAATATAGCTGCCATATAGACCGATTTAAGGTTTTGGGCCCATAAAAGGCGCATTTATTGTCCGATTTCGCTGAAATTTGACATATTGACAGTATTAGGCTTTTCGGCATCCGCGTCGTCTATGGTTCAGATCGGTTTATTTTTAGATTTAGCTACTATATAGCTACTATATAAAAAAATTTTGTTTCCGCCAACACATTTCTTATGATCAAGCATTATTATTATGCCGTGTAAAATCCGCATTAAAAGAGATTTACATCGTTTAAATGTTGGATATTGCCAAAGATATAATTGACAAAATTATCGAGTTGCTATTTCTAATGAAGTCGAGAATTTCTCTTTATTAAATGCCTCAACTATGCCTACCGATAATTTTTTTTATGCAATGTTTATGTATTTTCTATTGTCTTCAAGTAGAGATGCAACTTTTTCCGTAAAGTTTGAATTAGGGAAATGTCCAAGCCATCAACCGTTTGCAAATAACATAATAAGGAAAACTACAATAAATAGCACGCAATTGCGCATTTCCAAATTAGCATGAATTGTGCTAATGAATAAATAAAATATTATTGTTAGTAGTAAAATAGAAAACAGATTCAACGTTATAAAGAACATAGAAACTGAAATTGACTATTTTATGGCGAACGTAAAAATTTCAAGGTCTTATAAGTTGGAATGCAAAAAATTTAATACATTTTGAAAGAAAACAATAAACATTATTGGAAGATACATTCCCAACAAATTGTGGAATTCATTATTTTTTTTAATACATAATTCGTACTTACATAATATTTATTTAAATAAATATATATAAAAATCATATATTTAGGCCAATTTTATTTTTTGTCTAATAAAACTAAATTTTAATATCGGGATCTTTAAAATGTTTCCAGTTTCCCAAAATTATTTCTATGACTATCCAAATCTAGCCTACATCCCACCCCAGAATCTATACCATATTTTTTCTCACTGCAGACGGTAATTGGAACCAAAAACAATAACAATAAAACAACCAAGAACCAAACATTTCTTTGTTCTCACTCCGTAGATAGCCAGATTTTCACTTTTAATGCCAAAACAAAAATAAAGATCAAATGAAAAATGGGTTTTCAATTTTGTTTTTGTTTTTGCTTTACAAATTTTACACAACATTTCTATTCTATTTTTAAAAGAATTACATACACATACATCTGAGAATATGATTTGGTTTTAAAAAGTTCTTTGCTTCAGAAAAAACTTGCAACTTTTTAATACTTAAGAGTGACAACGAGCAAATCAGTAGATTCAATGTAAGAGAGAATATAGCTCAGCAAATGGAAGACAGAGTATCCAACAGTGTATTAGATTGTTGTGGTTTTTAAAATATATCAGCAGTGTGTCAGTTTTTTCCGTCCCTTGTCCTCAAATTTCGAATTCTTTGTCCCCAAATATAACCACTTTCAGCTGAATTTCCCCCAAAGCAACCCCAAACAATTTTGAATGGATTTCCATAAGTGGACAACCAAAATTTCTTTATTTGTATTTATATTTGTATATTAAAATTGATTTCTTGGACAAAATATGCGTCATAATATTACTGACTGCAAAACTCACTAAGAATGTGTGTCACGCGAAAGCACAGATATAGAATTTTTGAAGATGTAAACAATAAAAAGGCGTTAAGTTCGGCCGGGCCGAACTTTGAATACCCACCACCTTGGCTATATGTGTTAACCAACTTTCGTCAAATTCCGGTGAAAAATGCATAATTTATGCCCCCATAGCTTCTTTATCGACTCGACTATGATTCTGCAGG
Organism: Stomoxys calcitrans; assembly: GCF_963082655.1. NCBI lineage: Eukaryota > Metazoa > Arthropoda > Insecta > Diptera > Muscidae > Stomoxys > Stomoxys calcitrans. The sequence goes on along the minus strand of NC_081555.1, from coordinate 91,458,204 downwards.
ATGACACTTGCTGATACGCGTTCCTCAGTAAGAATAGCAAAGAATCTCTCCGAACCATTTAATACCAAACGAGGTTTCAGACAAGAGACAGCCTATCGTGTGATCTCTTTAATATCCTGTTGGTGAAGATTATACGAGATGCAGATGTGAATAGATATGGCACATTAATCACAAGAGAACATATGCTACTCGCCTATGACGACAACATCGTCATCAGCCTTTGAAAGAGTCGAAAGAGAGTCAGTGAAAATGGGTCTGGCAGTAAATGGATGTTAGAAATGGATGGTTTTAACTCCCAAAACGCCTTGTACAACCGAGAAGATAAAGAAAATGTCAGGAAATAGTCAGGAACTTTATCTACCTCGGCACCGCCGTAACTGAAACGAATGACACCAGTTTTGAGATAAAGCGAAGAATAATACTGGCAAATAGATGCTACTTTGGACTAAGTAAGCAGTTTAGAAACAAGGCCACCTCTCACCTCCTACCCGTGTTGTTATATGGTTCTGAAGCATGGGTACTTATGAAAGCAAATGAGGCAGTGCTTGGAGTATTTGAGAGAAAGATTCTTCGTAAAATATATGGACCAGCTTGCGAAAATGGAGAATATAGGCGTCGTATGAACCACGAGATGTATGACCACGATAGCATAGTTACAAGCATCAAAATACAACGGCTGCGTTGGCTAGGTCATGTTGTCAGAATGGATGAAGAAGCTCCGACATAGAAGTCTTTTGAAGGCAAACACGGTGGTACACACAAACCGGGAAGACCAAAAGCCCGATGGAAAGATCAAGTTGTTGTTGTTATAGTAGCAGTGTGTGGTACACTGAGGCGGCAGCCCTTGCCGATGAAGGAATTCATCGGGTTAATCCGGTGCATACAACCGGCTGCCATGGGATTGGGAAAGATCAAATGGTGGGAGATACCTGGAAACTAGGTGTCAGCGATTTTAGAATGAGCGCAGAAGATCGAGGCGCTTGGAAAAGCTATTCTACGTTCGGCTAGTGGAACAAATATTCTGTCATAGCCAGTTAAAGTAAGTAAGCACCTATATCGAAATATGGTCCGATTTCGAACAAATTTGACACGGACATTGAGTGGTCAAATAAGTACAGGGCATTGTTCAATTTTGTAGAACAAAATATTGGTCTTCCTGGTAACTATATCCAAATTAAGACCGATCTGAAGCATACACGGCACAGATGTCGAAAAGCATAACATAAGTCACTGTGTCAAATTTCAACGAATCGGATTATAAATGCACCTTTTATGGGCCCAAAACCTTAAATCGAGAGATCGATGTATATGGCAGCTATATCCAAATCTCGATCGATCTGAGCCAAATTAAAGAAGGGTGTCAAAGGGCCTAACACATCTCACTGTCCTAAATTTCGGCGACATCGAACAATTAATGCGCCTTTTATGTGCCCAAAACTTTAAATCGAGAGATCGGTCCATATAGGAACTATATCCAAATCTGGACCGATCTGAGCCAAATTGCAAAAATATGTCAAGGGGCCTAACACAACTCACTCTCCCAAATTTCGGCGAAATTGAACATTAAATGCGCCTTTTATGGGCCCAAGACCTAAAATCGATCTGACAGCTATATCCAAATCTAGACCGATCGGGGCCAAATTGAAGAATGATGTTAAAGGGACTAACACTACTTACAATCCCAAATTTCAGCAAAATCGAATAATAAATGTGGCTTTTATGGGCCTAAGATCTTAAATCGGCGGATCGGTCTATATGGGGGCTATATCAAGATATAGGACGGTATAGCCCATTTTCGAACTTAACTTGCCTATGGACAAAAAAATAAACTGGGCAAAATTTCAGCTCAATATCTCTATTTTTTATAGACTGTAGCGTTATTTCAACAAACAGACGGAAGGACATGGCTAGATTGTCTTTGATTTTTACGACGATCAGGAATATATATATATATATATATATATATATATATATATATATATATTTTATATGATCGAAAACGGATATTTCGATGTGTTGCAAACGGAATGACAAAATGAATATTCGCCAATGCTAAGTAGGACGGGGTAAAAAGTTGTCGATATCATGCAATCGAAGGCGATAACAAGTGCCTTGCACTGTATTATACAGCTCTTGCAATGCTTCTGACTGATCTTCACTCCAAATTCGACAATTCAGCTCATTTACATACCCATTGAGCCAAAAATGAGCTTCGTCCCTCAATGGGGGAAGCGCGCGATGAACTTTCTTAGCAAAGCATGTATTTTGATAAAAAAATATAATAATTCGCAAGCGTTATTCGTTTGTAAAACGATTCATTGTTAAATTACTTATAGACCAAACTGAACGTATTGCCGAAAAGATAAAAGCTAAAAAATCACCCTTTTTATGAGGTTGAGCATGTTTGGCACGCTTGCTGAAAGTCATAGCAGAACGGTATGTGCAACATTTTAGCAAACCCCAAGACTAGCTGGGGCTCAAAAAATCAAATCGGAAGGTAGGATTATCGCCATGTTGAATCTAAATATGGATCAATTTCTCTCAGCTTGCTAGCTTTGTTTCTTCCAAAGTAGGATGCGTTTGAATTCGTTAACTCATCACATATGTTCTCGTCTAAAATCCCGTTTACACTGCTTATTTAATCCGGACTTAAGGCTCTCGTCATAAAGGGTCTGATTTTATAAAGGGAAAACAGATGATCGAGCCTTAAATCCGGATTTACAGAGCAATGTAAACGGGATTTTAAATCAAATTTTACCGGCCACTGTGTACTTTACACACATTGTTAAAAAAATATTTTACAGTGGCAACACTGGTTTTGTGTATGGCATAGAACTCAAACAACCAATGATTGTCGATACAACAAAATCCAACCTACCTCTCCCCCCAAGCCCATTCCATTCATCTCTTTTAGGAGAGAAAATGCTTTCATGTTGATTTATTCTGATCAATGGAGCGTGCCTACATTTAAATAATAAAATTTATTTCAATTTTGTGTTATTGCCATAATGGGTGTATGTATGTGAATGCCATGGATTCCGTGTGGCCATGGATAATTGAATTCAACAAGTGATTGTAACTTCCCTGGGAACCCCTTTATTCCATAAATAGCCCCTATTTTCCCAGCAATGTTTAAACAATTATAGATGTATGCACATTCATATATAATTTTGACAAATAAATAAACAAATTGTTTTAAAAATCTTAAATTCACAACATGTTGTATTGCGAAAATCCAACGATAGGGGCGCGGAAATACAATTATGTATACGGGGAGAGCATGCATGCATTTGCTAACTATCCTTAAATTTAAAGAGCTGTCTTTGTATTATAAAATGACGTAGCTAGAACTATGTCTATTGTTGTTATCACAGTGCCGTTACTTAAATGGTAAAGGTAATGCAATTTGTTGTTGTTGAGTAGTTAATTAAATTTGGCGAGAGAAGAGAACCGGCCGACTCACTTGCGTGAGTGAGTGGGCGATTTGTGTTTGTCAGTTTTTATTTGTTTTTTTGTTTTGATGGATTGTTATTTGCATCACACATACTTGTCATATCACATCACATCGCATCGCATCTAATCTACATAAACAATTGTTCCTACTCGCACACATGGTCGTCTGCAGGGGTCTCTGCTGAGTCGTCTGGTCTAGTGTTGCAAAGTGTGTGAGAATTTATTTTTTCATACTATCGCGTAGCCCATTCAACCAGCACATGTGGTATGTTATGTTCAAAGAGAATTGTAGTAATTAAGCGATTAATTTCAATGTTTATTATTGTGTACTGTGTACAGTGCGCCTGTACATATATACATACATACTAAGCTAGTTGTATTCTAATTTGATTACAAATCGTATGTCAATAATGGCAAGCCCTCGAATTTGTTTTTCCTTTTCGATGCAGCATGGCAAGGCCTACATTCATTATTACTTTTCAGCATCATGCTGTAGGGTTGCCGCATTATATATATATATGTACATATAAATATTTTTATATTGATAAAATGGCTTGTTTGTGACTTATCAATGAAATATGTAATTATTAATCAATCATTATTTGATAAAAATAATGTAGGCAAAAGTCAATGAAATGAAAATTTTCTATAAATGATGACATCATACGATCTAATTATACAAAAGACAGTTAATCCTTACAATATGAGATAGTATTTTTATACCCACCATCGAAGGATGGGGGAATATTCATTTTGTCATTTCGTTTGCAACACATCGAAAAAACCATTTCCGACCCTATAAAGTATATATGATCGTCGTAAAAATCTGAGACGTCCTAGCCACGTCCGTCCGTCGGTCTGTTGAAATCACGCAACACGTCTTTAGAAATAGATATAGTGAAACTTGGCACAGATTCTTTTTTGTCCATAGGCAGGTAAAGTATGAAGATGAGCTATATCGGACTATATCTATAGACCGATCTGCCGATTGGGCAATTTTTACGGCAAACAAAATACTTTTATCACGAATGTGATAAACGTAGTAGAGTATCTGAGAGAAAGATTCTTCGTAAAATATTTGGACCAGTTTGCATTAATGGAGAATATAGGCGACAGATGAACCACGAGCTGTATGATCTGTATGACGACTATAGGATAGTTACACGCATCAAAATACAACGGCTGCATTGGCTAGGTCATGTTATCAGAATAGATGAAGAAGCTCCAGCAAAGAAGTCTGGAAGGTAGTACACGCAAACCAGGAAGACCAAAAGCATGCTGGCAAGATCAAGTGGTGGGAGACACTTCGAAACTTGGTGTCAGAGATTTTAGAATGAGCGCAGAAGATCGAGGCGATTGGAACGCTATTCTACGTTCGGCTAATGGAACAAATGTTCTGTCATAGCCATTTAAAGTATGTTAAGCAAGTAAGTAGCCATAAACGTAGTATTATTGAAAGTAACTATGTTTATTGTAATCCTTTTAATGTTCAGAGAAAATTCCATATATCGAGAGCGTTTTTATATGCAAAAAAAGATAGCTTGCGCTAGGATTTGCAGTCAGCATGGCTTTACCAAAAGCTTACTTACTGTTTTCTTACACATTGTCTGACTTTCCATTAAATTGAATTGGCCTTAGCACTGACAAAAAATGCTCACTGGCACGGTGTCAGTGATGAGGATCACAAATAAAAAAAAATTAAACATCACCTTATGCGCACAAATGTTTCCGTGTAAGCACTTAAATCATGTTGCGCCCTATGTCACATCGTTTAGCACAAATATTTTTCACCATAATTAGTAAGATTTTCATCATTGCGTGTCAGCCTTTTTATGTTCTTTTTCATGTTTTTTTGCCACCCTCACAAAGTGTATTTTTACTTGGTCCTCTTTTGGTTTGTTCCACATATTGCGATATCTATGCAACTATGCATGTGTATGTGTGACTATTTCAACTCTGTTGAAATGTTGTGATGATGATGATGATGAGACAGAAGTACCTCAGATTTCACAATATTTGTTGTTTTTTTTCTTTAATGGTTGCCTACACTTTAGGCTTTAAAAAAAGAAAAATAGATGATTTCTTAAAATAAAAGAAAATGTGTATATACAGCGACAATTTAGGTCAAAAAGTTAAAATAAAAAATGCAAGATAGGTTAATGCTTATGACCACATATACAAAGTTTGCGACAAAAGTTGTAGGTATATCACAAAAAAAAATACTACAGGATAGCTAACAAGAAGTGTTACCAAGTTCACACTGGTATATCTATCAAACTGGAAATGATGGTGTTCGTGCATGGATGCATAATAGTGTGATTACGTAATATTTTACTCGAAAATCACAACCGGCTATTGTTGGCAAATTCAAACACCTCAAAGTAAACAAAGTGTTTGTGTATCCGACCATAAATCGATATAATTATACTGTTAGCGAGCGAGTGAAGGCTCGAAACATACATTTGAAAAAAGCTCAAGGTAGGCTATAGCTACCACAAGTTCCAAAAAGAAATAAAATTAATGTTCAAGTGCACAACAAAAAAATATTAGTAATATTATTTTAGCTGTTATTTTAGTTTGGGTTTTTCTTAGTATTGATTATTAGTTTGTATCGCTTTGTGGAAAGTTAGGCTTCTTCTCTCTTACTGCGCTAAAGAGATTTAGAGGACTTATTGAGTCCTGTTTCGAAACAAAAGCGTGCTCTACTCCGTACTCAACAATCGTTGGATATGTAGAGCACCTTAATCAATTTGACAAAGATGTTGATGAAGATACATGGCGTATCAGAAATCACGATTCACCATGCCATTCAAAGTGTTTTGAAAACACCAAGCACTTAGCTAACTTTTATAAGTTCTTTGCTACTACTATTCTTTGAATAGAAGCATTGAATATGATTTCAAGCTGGAATATGGTTGAATAACCATAACGCGATAAAATAAAATAAAGTAAAATAAAATAAACGAAAATAGCGTAAAACACAGCTAAAAACTAAATAAAGTAAACTGGAAGAGTAAACTACTTTATGCGAAATTCCATTCAAATATATATTCGCCCTCAAAGCAGTGTTATTTTTTTTTTTTGCATGTTCAGCAGTAATATGTGTTCATTATTATACCAGAATTTGTTGTTGAAATAGCAGATTTTGTTAGTTGTAATAGCTAACAGAAATATTTGTTAAAACAGCAACCCTATGTTTGTTGAAACAACATGTCATGTCTGCTTTTGCATCTGCAAATTTGCCCATGATAATTTCATTAAGAAGCAGAGGCAAACTTTTCACATATCAAAGAGTGCTGTCCGATTCAAATTTAAGCTCAATGATAGGTTAGGTTAGGTTGTAAACAGACGGACGGACATAGATACATGGACTTAAAATGTCATGGCTATCAAGAATAGTACATGTATAACCCCTATTTGTGTAGATCGATTGAGATTGTAAATGGGCCATATCGGATCATGTTTTGATATAGCTCTCATATAAACATACCAATCTTCCGATTATACTTCTTGAGACTCTAAAGAACGCAATTTTTTATAAGATTTGAATGAAATTTTGTACTATGACTTTCTATGACATTCTACTGATGTGCCAAGTATGGTCAGAATCGCTCCAAAATCTGATATAGCTCTCATATAAACCGATCTTCCGATTATACTCCTGGAGTTCAATTTTAACTTTAATAAATATGGTCTGAATTGGTTTAAAACCTGATATAGCTCTTTTCTGATTTGACTATAATTTGCACAACGACTTCTTCTACGACCTTGAGTCCAAATATGGACTGAATTCGCCTTTAAATTGATAGTCCCTGATCACCCGATTTAACTTCATGGGCCCCTATAGGGCCTGCTAGAGGTCGCAGTTCTTTTCTGATTTGACTATAATTTGCACAACGACTTCTTCTACGACCTTCAGTCCAAATATGGACAGAATCCGCCTTTAACTTGATACAGTTCCTGATCTCCCGATTTAACTTCATGGGCCTCTATAGGACACAATTTTTATCCAATTTGGTTGAAGTTTCACAAATTGACATCTACTATGGTTTACCAAATCCAAGTCAAGTATGGCGCAAAATATTCCATAACCGGATACAGCTTCATTAGCATAGCAGTTCTTATCCATTATCCTTTGTTTGCCTTTAAAGAGATATAGGGCAAAGAACTTGACAAATACGATCTATGGTGTAGGTTATATAAGATTCAGCATGGCCGAACTTAGGAAGATTGTACTTGTTTTTGTCCAGAATTGATTGTGTACCTTTGGTATAGAGCTTTTGGCAGATTTTTAAGTTCTGAAGTAAATGTTTTCTTATTGATACCGAAGCCTGCATAGCCTCAAAAATCTCGCAACATTTGAATTTACTTGAATTGGTAGTATCACTTAATGGGGTTTATCTACTATAACTGTATTCCGCAGCATCGTACCATTTGAACCATATCTACGCATTTCGAGATACAATATTTCTCTTGTCTTGTTGTTAAAATTACATTTATTTGCTTATTATTTTCGTTTTAATTTATTTTTCGCATGAATGACTCGAACCAAAAAAAAAAAGTTGATCCTTTTTTGTATTTTAACAAAATTCGCAATAACATATTCCTCATCGTTTAATTTTAGCCAAGTTCACAACGCAATAAGCAAATTTGGATAAATTGAAGGTTTGTATGTCCAACAGACAACATTGGCGAATACATGGAATTTCATCACAACAATACTTCATCATATTCTAGGACAAACATGAATGTCTCATTTAAATTTCACTCACTTTTTTAAAGAGATATAGCTATAAATAAGACAACAACAACATCAGTAAAAGCAGAAAACAAATTCAGGCCAATGACCAATTGTCGCATGAGCCATATAATGCACGGGGCGCGACAACAATGAATATTGTTGGTCAATAACAACAATGGCGCTGTACAATAAAAAAAATATTTAGGACAACATATTATTAAAAAGTATGTATTTTGAAAAAGTATAGCAAAAAAATCTAAATTTAAAATAAATAATATACACTTTAACCTATTTTTGCGGTTGTCAAAATCGTAATCTATGAAAAATTCTCAGACGTTTTGGCCATGAAACCAGGAACGTTAATGGAAATCGTGCTGGTTTTAATCACAAACCTAAAATATTGGTTTAAAAGCGACCATCAAGTAAGCTGTGGCAGATCATCATCGACGCTGTAACAGGTTGTAAAAAGATTTTGGCTAGAGGTCAGCAAAGGTTGTAGTTGTAGAGGTTGTAGTCAAGATTCGCTCACCAAGTGGTTACTTGTGCTGTGAACGCAGAAGGTGCATGTTTGGAATGTGGAACAGGATGAAAAAGAAAGGGTGGACAATGTTTCATTAAAAGCAATGTTTGACGAAATTAAAACAAATAAAAATTTGCAATGTTGGCCGAGCCGAATCTTGGGAACACACCACCAAAAAATCACCACTAAAATCTTACATCCATGAATCTAGTTTAATGTTAGATGTGTACATGGCGAGGCCACCGTGGCACAGAGGTACGCTGAAATCCTGGCGTGAACACCAGAAATATTTTCAGCGGTGCTTATCCCCTTACATTTGTGAGGTATCCTACCATGTTAAAACTTCTCTTCCAAGTGATGTCGTTATGCGCCACGCCAATCGTAATCAGCATAAATATGGAGGCCCTTTCATTGAGTTTAAACATTAATCGGACTGCACTCATTGATATGAGAGACGTATTCCCTGTTCCTTAATGAAATGTTCATGGGCAGAGCAAAATTTTCCCACCACATAACTCCCCTACAACAGAACTCATTTACCGACCAAATAAAAAGTATTAATGGGCCGGTTGGCTTGTTGTCTATAAAAACAAGTAAAAGCGTGCTAAGTTCGGGGGAAACCACCACCATGGATTCTGCTAAAATATGGGAACTATATCTAGTTATAGACCGAATAGACCTAATTGGACTTTTGTTAATAACGTCGTTCGATTTATATCGAGCTTTCTTAGGGATCGCACTATACGAGTTGTTGTGGATGAGTTCTGATCAGATGAGTATACATTGAACGCAGGTGTGCCACAAGGCTCTGTCCTTTCCCCTTCCCTTTTTCTTATTTTCATTGACGATCTATTGGGTCAAACTACGAATTCAGTCTACTCATTTGCCGATGAAAGTAGTGTGTGTCATTCATATTCAGTCGACCATAGGCCCAGTCCTCAAGAAATTGTGGACAGGTGGTGCATTATGAATGAGACGCTCTCCCAGGATTTGTTGGCCATTTCCGAGTGGGGTAGAATGAACAGTGTAAACTTTAACGCACAGAAGACGCAGTGCTGCTTCTTGTCTCACAAGCGATTCACTGACCCACTTCAATCGTCGATATCTATCGACGGTATAGGTATTGAACAGTCTGATGCTCTTGATGTTCTGGGCATGAAGATACAATGTGATGTCCGTTGGTCAAAACACGTATTCGAAGTGTCGCAAGAAGCATTCAAGTGTTTGGGCTTTCTTAAGCGGTGCAAGAAATATTTCACCCCTTCTGATCTTTTCAATATCTATACTACCTACATCAGGCCGAGGAGGGAATATAACTCTCATATATGGACAGGAGCTCCAAAATCATCCTTGGAGCTACTTGATCGGGTTCAACGGAGAGCTATGGTGTTGATTGGAGACAATAGGGTATCCAACTCTATTGCTTCTCTTGAACATCGTCGGAATGTGGGTAGCGTTGTGTTGGTCATTTTCATGGTGTGTGTTCCAGGGATATTCGTCTTCTTATCCCTGACGTTAGGATGTTCACCAGGAATACAAGACTTGCCAGGAACTCACATCCGTTTGTAATTGATTGGCCAGTCGAACGAACCATGCATTATCGAGAAAATTTATTTGTGTGTGGAATCGACTTTCGGCTAATGTCTTTCCCACCGACATTGACGTTCAGAAATTAAAGACAAATATAAATAAACACTTTTCCCTCTTTCCTCCCTCCAACCCTTAACTTTCCTAATTGCCCACGCAATGCACTGCATATATAGGGGACATCCCCTGCGTGTTGGTTACGTGAAAAAAAAACTTGGCGCAGTTATTGAGAGTCATAACGGAACACTATATGCAAAATTTCAACCAAATCGGATAAAAATGGCGGCTCGGATGAAAATTGCGGCTTCCAGGGGCTCAAGTAGTCAAATCAGGAAATCGGTTTATATGGGATCTATATCAGGCTATACACAGATTTAAACCGTACTTGGCACAGTTGTTGGAAGTCAAAATAGAACACTATGTACAAAATATCAGCCAAATCGGAAAAAAATTGCGGCTTCCAGAGGCTCAAGAAGTCAAATCGGGAGATCGGTTTATAATGGAGCTATATCTAAATCTGAACCGATATGGCCCATTTGCAATCCCCAACGACCTACATCAAAATAAAGTATCTGTGCAAAAATTCAAGCGGCTAGCTCTACGCGTTCGACCGCTATGAAAATAGGGTACTAAATTTTTTTTATATATCTGAAAGGGGACGGACCCTCCCCCTTACCCTTATTTTCAAAAATAGCCAGATCTCGAAGATGGGTGGTGCGATTTAAGCGAAATTTTGTGTGATCTCTTATAATAACTTAAAAACAAAAAATTTGGTATCCAAAATAGCGGATGGGGTACCTAGGGTGGCCGCCCCACCCCCAAAACCTACCAAAAATATATATAGACCAATCACGGCAATATAGGACTCAAATGAAAGGTATTTAAGAGTAGAACTTTTATCCGATATCAAATTTTAGGACCAAGAGGTTTGGGGACCACCCTAGCCCAAAAACACCCCTAAATCGGACATATTTACCGACCATGGCAATATGGGACTCAAATGGAAGGTATTTGCAAGTCGAATACGAATCTGATATCCAAATGTGGGGCCAGGTTTCAGGGGGTCCACCCCTTGCCCAAAACACCCCCCAAACAGGACTTATTTACTGACCATGGCAATATGGGGCTTAAATAATAGGTATTTGAATGTAAAATACAAATCTGGTTTCAGGGGGTCCACCCCTTGCCCAAAACACACCCCAAACAGGACTTATTTACTGACCATGGCAATATGGGGCTTAAATAATAGGTATTTGAATGTAAAATACAAATCTGATATCCAAATGTGGGACCAAGTGTTTAGGGTGCCGCCCCTCCCCAAAAACATCCTCCAAAGAGGACAAATTTACGACCAATATGGGGCTCAAATAAAAGGTCTTTGGAAGTAAAGCACGAATCATATATCAATATTCGGGAAAAAGTGTCTATGGGGCCACCCACTCCCCATAACACCACCCAAACAGGTCATATTTGCTGACCATTGCAATATGGGGCTCAAATAAGAGGTATTTTAGTGTAGAACACGAAACTGATATATATTTTCGAGACCAAGTCACTGAGTGGCCGCCCATTCCCCAAAACGGTCATGTTTACCGACTATGGAAATATGGGCCTAAAATGAAAGGTATTTGGGAGTAGACCACGAATCTGATATCAAGTAACTGGGGGCCGCCCTAAACCCCAAAACACTCTAAAATAGGGTTTTTTGCAGGAGCGTGACAATATGGGACTCAAATGAGAGGTATTCGGGGGTAGATTACGAATAAAGTCAGTAAGAAGAAATAGGCTCTATAATTTCGGAAGGGGGTGGACCCTTCCCCCAAAAACACCACCCAAAATCAAAAGTGGGCCCATAAGGATAATATGGATATCAAATGAAAGGTATAGAAGAGTAGAATACGAATATGATATAAAAATTGGGTCCATGTACCCAGGAAGTCGCCCTTACCCCAAAACTTCTAAGAGCAGCAGACAAATTGAAAGTCCATATCAATATGGGGCTTAAATGAAAGGTATTCGGGAGTAGATTACGAATCTGGCATCCAAAATCAGATCGAAGTGTAGGGGTTCAACTACAAATATGGCATAAAAAATTAGGTCCAAGTAATGGAAGGTCGCCGAACCCCCAAATGGCCATATGAGATTGAAATGAAAGATATTTGGGAGTAGATTACGAATATGACATTAAAATTGGGGTTCAAGTCTAGGTGGCGCTTTTCCTCCTAAAAATACGTTAAATAGGTTAATTGCTCCATTATGCAAATATGGGACTCAAATGATATATATTTGAGAGTAGAAAACGATTTCCAATTTTGGAGCCAAGTATTTAAGGGCACTCCCTAAAGCACCCCCTAAACTGAACTTCATTGAGCTATGGAGCTCATTGAGATATGGAGCTCAAATCAATGGTATTTGGAAATAAAGAACCAATTTGATATATATTTTCAGGGCAAAGTGCCGGTGGCCTGGGGTAGTCCCAAAACACCCTCCAAACGGTTCATACTTACCGTCCACGGCAATATGGGGCTCAAATTAAAGGAATTTGGAAGTGGAGCACGAATTTGATATCTATATTTTAGTCGAAATTTCTCCACTAAAAAGCACTTCTCATTACCCTAATTTTGATTCGTTCGAAATTTATTTGCACTCTCACAGTCACCAAAAAAACAAAATATGGTTTCTATTGTTGAGATCGGGGTCGCGATGGCCGACCAAAAGCCACCAAATGGATATATGGACCAATCACAACAATATAGAGGCATGTGTTTGGGGAGCCGCCCCACCCCATTATATAAAAACTATTTGGGGGTGGAAATTGATTGATTTTTGGGAAATTGATCATCATTTTCGGAACAAAGACCTTGGGGTCCACCCCACCCTTAAACACAACTTATTTACCGATCATGCCACTATAGGGCTCATATCAAATTTTTTTTTAAAGTAATGACCAAGTAACCATCCACGAAAAACCCTCTAAACAGGAAAAAATTACCAATACGGTAATATAGGACGTAAAAGAAAGGCATTTGGGAGTAAAGAAGAAATTTGCCCAGGAACCGAGCAGGGGCAGACTTCTCACACATCAATGAGTGCTTTCCGATTCAAGTTGATTTTATCAATAACAAGGGACTTTTTTTTAAGCCGAATGCCAACGGCGTGCCATTTGGGGAGAATTTTTTACATGACCATGCATGGGATGGGAACTCGTAATTGTCGCCAGCATTAAGAAGGGATAAGCACCGCTTAAAATTTCGCCCGATGTTCTCGCCAGGCTACGAACGCAGGCGTTCAGCGTCATAGGCGAACATAGGCTACAGTGGCACAAATTCGATATTCACATTCAGGGAGAAGTGTCCCCAACCTAAAAAGATGTTAGAGAGTTAAAGAAGGCGCAGCGGAGCGGCCCCGGTAATCTGACAAGTTTAAAATGGTTATAAGATTTTCTATAAAATTTCATTAAAATGTTCTTCAAAAATCAATATAAAACAAAGTTTTTGACGAAATCTTAGATAAAAAAAATAGATGAAATATCCAATAAAAAATTTTTTTTTGATCCAATGCTCCACAAGAAATTTTGACAGGTTTTCTGTCAAAACAAAATTTCGACAAAATATTCTATAACCAAAAATTCGACAACATTTTCTATAATAATAAAATTTCGACAAAAATTTCTATGAAAAAAAATTCTTTTTGAAATTGAATTTTCAACAAAAAAGTTAAGGCTTGCCAGTAATTTTTAAATTCTAATACAAATAATTATTTTTTTTTTAAATATGGTTGTAATTTCCTTATAAAAAATAAATTTTTGTATAAATTTGTATTTAAAGCAATAAAGACTTACCATGATAATAATCCCACAGAGACTAGAGCGGCCACAGCACTTTGAAAGGATGTATTTTTTGGAAAGGCCTTCAACTGTTGCACTCTGCTCTCCACCTGGAGGCGTTCATTTAACATGGTTTTAATTCTTTGCATTTTTATCCTTGGCTGATTTCGTTTTTTTTATTTTAGTTATCTAATTTACACAATGTATAGCCTTGAACGTTTGATTCTTCAATAAAGATGTTTACTTGTGCTCTTGGTTCGTATATTAAATTCCCGAAAAAATTTACGTTCAAAATATTAACACAGGGAAATTTTTTCAAATTCTTCTTATACTTTTTTTCACTTTTCAAGGTTAATTTCTCATATGTCATTAACCCAAATTGAACTGCACTTTCTATAAGAAATGAGAAGAAAAAAAATAAACAATGATTTAAAAACAAAAAACACTTCTTTAATAAATCATTTGAAAATGGAAATTGTTTGCAATTGTAACCGTTAGAACGGAAGGAAATATTTTACACCAATAATTTTGTAGCAATTTGGAGTTGAGTTGGTTTAATTTATTTTATGAAAATTTCCTTTTTTTAAAATATTTATGCACTCATTGACAATGTTTTGGAAACTGAAGCGGTCTATTGAGAAGAAGGTTGATATCTGTGTTGCCTATGGGAAATGACGGTGCTTTTTTGCGTTCGGCCCAATTTCGTGTTTTTTTTTCGCCGTTTCTAACAAAACTTTTGCATTTGTTTTTCATTTTTAACTTAGATATATTTTATGGCCAGGGGATTCCCCACCATCCGCATTTGCATCGTCATCACCGCCCATCATCATATATTCTTCGTCGTCATGTGAATTGAATGGACGAGTGACTGTATTTCACTCGTGGTTCAGTCGCCTATTCTTGTCATCGATCGAGTCTTCTCTGTTCTTCTTTTTTTTTTGGTTTGTTTTCTTCAAATCATCTTCAAATGGCATTTTACCAAAAACGCAAAAAATATGAAATATTTAAAACGGAAAAAGAGTATTTTGCCTAAATAAACAAAACAAGTGAAAATAGAGATCCCCCGTATGCGATGGTGGTAAATGCAAACATTTGTGTCAATCGCAAATTGGGAACAATGTTCGTTCGACAAAGAGACTTTATTCTATCAAAATCGTCAACAATTTTGTTTGTCTTCGCATTATCGAGGTGTGCGTTTTATTTTAAATGACAAAATAATTCTTCATTTTGTGTTTTTTTATACCCTCCACCATAAGATGGGGGGTATACTAATTTCGTCATTCTGTTTGTAACTACTCGAATTATTCGTCTGAGACCCCATAAAGTATATATATTCTTGATCGTCGTGACATTTTATGTCGATCTAGCCATGTCCGTCCGTCTGTCCGTCCGTCCGTCCGTCTGTCTGCCGAAAGCACGCTAACTTCCGAAGGAGTAAAGCTAGCCGCTTGAAATTTTGCACAAATACTTCTTATTAGTGTAGGTCGGTTGGTATTGTAAATGGGCCATATCGGTTCATGTTTTGATATAGCTGCCATATAAACCGATCTTGGGTCTTGACTTCTTGAGCCTCTAGAGTGCGCAATTCTTATCCGATTGGGACGAAATTTTGCATGACGTGTTTTGCTATGATATCCAACAACTGTGCCAAGTATAGTTCAAATCGGTCCATAACCTGATATAGCTGTCATATAAACCGATCTTGGGTCTTGACTTCTTGAGCCTCTAGCGTGCGCAATTCTTATCCGATCAGAATGAAACTTTGCACGACGTGTTTTGTTACGATATACAACAACTGTGCCAAGTATGGTTCAAATCGGTCCATAACCTGATATAGCTGCCATATAAACCGATCTTGGGTCTTGACTTCTTGAGCCTCTAGAGTGCGCAATTCTTATCCGATTGAAATGAAATTTTGCGCGACGTGTTTTGTTATGATATCCAACAACAGTGCCAAGTATGGTTCAAATCGGTCCATAACCTGATATAGCTGTCATATAAACAGATCTGGGGATTTGACTTCTTGAGCTTCTAGAGGGCGCAATTCCTATCCGATTTGGCTGAAATTTTGCATGACGTATTTAATTTTTACTTTCAACAACTGTGTCAAATAAGGTTCAAATCGGTTCATAACCTGATATAGCTGCCATATAAACCGATTTGGGATCTTGACTTCTTGACCCCTAGAGGTCGCAATTATTATCCGATATGCCTGAAATTTTGTACGACGTATCCTCTCATGACCATCAACAAACGTGTTTATTATGTTCTGAATCGGTCTCTAGCCCGATACAGATCCCATATAAATCGTTCTCCCTATTTTACTTCGTGAGCCCCCCTTGATATCGTTTTAATAGCAGAGCAACTCTTTTCTTATATCCTTTTTAGCCTAAGAAGAGATGCCGGGAAAACAACTCGACAAATGCGATCCATGGTGGAGGGTATATAAGATTCGGCCCGGCCGAACTTAGCACGCTTTTACTTGTTCTTTCTATTTATTGGTCAAGCATCATAAAATCTTGAAATTGCCTTGAATTTTTGTAAATTCTCATTTGGCTTTAGTGCGTTGAGAAGGAATAAACCATATTCGTAATAAATGCGGAAATTTTTTACTTAAAGTTGTAACATTTAACATATTAAATAAAATTTTTGGTTTAATGTAACATTCTCTCTCTCTCCCTCTATCACTCTAAGCCTAATACTTGCTGTGTATTATATTGGGTTGCCCAAAAAGTAATTGCGGATTTTTTAAAAGAAAGTAAATGCTTTTTTATAAAAACTTAGAATGAACTTTAATCAAATATACTTTTTTTATACTTTTTTTCTAAAGCAAGCTAGAAGTAACAGCTGATAACTGACAGAAGAAAGAATGCAATTACAGAGTCACAAGCTGTGAAAAAATTTGTCAACGCCGAATATATGAAAAATCCGCAATTACTTTTTGGGCAACCCAATAGATATCTATTATAGGATAGACAAGCTGTAAAGGGCAAAAATAAAACGCAACAAGTAGGAGCGTGCTAAGTTCGGCCGGGCCGAATCTTATATACCCTCCACCATGGATCGCATTTGTCGAGTTCTATGCGCAGTATCTCTTTTTAGGCAAACAAAGAATATTGAATAAGAACTATTAGGCTATAGGAGCTATATCAAGTTATAGTCCGATTCGGATCATGAATGGATGCTGAACATTGTAGAAGTCATTGTGTAATATTTCAGCCAAATCGAATAAGAATTTTGCCTTTTAGGGGCTCAAGAAGCAAAATCGGAAGATCGGTTTATATGGCAGCTGTATCAAGCTATTGATCGATTCAGACCATATTAGACACGTATGTTGAAGGTCATGAGAGAAGCCGTTATACAATTTTTTTCCCAAATCGGATGAGAATTGCGCACTCTAGAGGCTCAAGATCCCAGATCGGTTTATATGACAGCTATATCAGGTTATGTAGCGATTTACGCCATACTTAGTTATTGACCTACCAGTTATTGGAAGTTATAAAAAAAACACCTCATGCGAAATTTCAGCCAAATCGGGTGAGAATTGGGCGCTCTATTGGCTCATGAAGTCAAGATCCATGATCGGTTTATATGACAGCTAAACCAAATTATGGATCGATTTGAATCATACTAAACACAGTTGTTAAAAGTGATACCAAAACACTACGTGCAAAATTTCAGTCAAATCGGACAAGAATTGCGCCCTCTAGAGGCTCAAGAAGTCAAGACCCAAGACGGGTTTATGTGACAGCTATATCAGAACATGGACCGATTTGTATCATACTTAGGAAGTAATACCAAAACACCAAGTTCAAAATTCCAGTCAAAAGCGGAAAAGAATTGCGCTCTCTAGAAGCTCAAGAAGTCAAGATCCCAGATTGGTTTATATGGCAGCTATTTCAAAACATGGACCGATTTGGCCCTTTTACAATTCCAACCGACCTACACTAATAAAACGTATTTGTGCAAAATTTCAAGCGGCTAGCTTTACTCCTTCGAAAGTTAGATCGACTTAAAATGGCATGACGATCAAGAATATATATACTTTATGGGGTCTCAGACGCAAATTTCGAGGTGTTACAGACAGAATGACGAAATTAGTATACCCCCATCCCATGGTGGAGGGTATAAAAATAGTTTCCAGTGCAATTCTGTTCGTTTGCCACGAAGTGGTAACGCCATTTGCCAACCTATCAAAACAATACGAGGCAAAAAGTGAGAATTATGTAAAATTTCAAATTAAAATTTGCAATGCTTGTTTGGGCAAAGCAGTGAAATAAAATTTATTAAGTTTTGTGCACACAATTGTATAAATAATTTATTTTATTATTCACAATAGAGGCATATCTGCAAGTGGCCACACTTATTTGTGAAAAACGAATAACGGCACTCATGACAACAGATGTTCTACATAAACCTGCACTGGTAATTTATCCAGGGGCCTAATCTAGAGCTGGCAAAATATCGATGATATAAAGATCGATTGATGTTTTTCCGATGGATGCTATAGGAAAAGTTAAATTTTTTGCAAATAAAAGCGTGCTAAGTTCGGCCGAGCCGAATTTTGGGAGCCCACCACCATGGATTCTGCTAAAATATGGGAGCTTTATCTAATTATAGACCGAGTTAAACCGTACTTGGCGCAGTTGTCCAGAGTTATAACAGAACACTACATGCAAAATGTCAGCCAAATAGGATAAAAATCGTGGCTGGTAAGAGCTCAAGAAGTCAAATGGGGAGATCGGTTTATACGGGAGCTATATCATGTTCTTGACCGATTTGAACCGCACTTAACACAGTTGTTTGAAGTCATAACAGAACACCATGTACAAAATTTCAGCCAAATCGGACAAAAATTGTGGCTTCCAGGCGCTCAGAACTCAAATCGGGAGATCGGTTTTTATGGGAGCTATATCAGGTTGTAGACCAATTTGGACCGTACTTGGCACTTGGCCAATTTTGGCGGTACTCCGTCGCAAAATTTCAGCCAAATCGGACAAAAATTGTGGCTTCCATGGGCTTAAGAAGTGAAATCGGGAGATCGGTTTATATGGGAACTATATGCAAATCTGAACCGATATGGCCCATTTGCAATCCCCAACGACCTAAATCAATACGCGTTCGGCCGCTATTGTGATTTCGACAGACGGACGGACGGACATGGCTAGTTCAGAATATCGAGACGATCAAGAATATATATACTTTATGGGGTCCTTGAACAATATTTCGAGGTGTCACAAATGGAATGACTAGATTAGTATACCCCCATACTATAGTGGTGGGTATAATAAGCGATGCGACATTAAATGTGTCCTAAGATGCGTTGCGCCTATAGAGGGCTCAATTTTCATCCGATTAGGCTAAACATTTCTCAAATGATTTCTCTAGTGACTTCCAACAGACTTTATTAATCTTGGTTTTATTTGGTCTGTGCATTGATATTGCTTCTATATAAATCGATCTCCTGATTTTTATACACTCCACCATAGGATGGAGGTATACTAATTTCGTCATTTTGTTTGTAACTCCTCCAAATATTCGTCTAAGACACCATAAAGTATATATATTCTTGATCGTCATGACATTTTAAGTCGATATAGCCATGCCCGTCCATCCGTCTGTTTGTCGAAAGCACGTTAACTTTCGAAGGAGTAAAGCTGGGCGCTCGAAATTCTCGCTTGGTTGGGATTCTAAATTGGTCATGTCGGTCCATGTTTTGATATAGCTGCCATATTAACCGGGTCTTGGGTCTTGACTTCTTGAGACACTAGAGGGCGCATTTCTTTTCCGATTTGGCTGACATTTTGCATGAGGTGTTTTGTTATGGTTTACAACAACTATGCTAAGTGTGGTTGTCCTATAAACCTGGGGTCTTGACATCTTGAGCCTTTAGGGGGCGCAATTACTATCCGATTTGGCTGAAATTTAGCATGACGTGTTATAACTTCCAAATACTGCGCTAAGTATGGTTCAAATCGATCCATAACCTGGCATAGCAGCCATATAAACCGATTTTGAATCTTGACTTCTTGAGCCACTAGAGGGCGTAATTCTTATCCGATTTGAACATACATGTCATTTTCGTTTGAAATATAGGAGATGGGAAAATAACGATAGTATCGATACTATCGATATTTATTATTAAACTATCAAAAATATCGAGGGATAGTTTGCCAGCTCTAGCCTAATCACGGCATCCGATTCTTCAACCGAATTGCACATTTTTCGAATCAAGAGAATCGATATCGACTATCGCTCGTTCGAAAATCACTTTGGATTGGTCTGTTGCTATCGAGAAACAGTTATTTTCTTTATAAATACTTTTTTCGAATGCCAAAAGACGCACAAATGTAAGTGTTTATTGCGGCCTCTATTATTTTTATTAATGTTTAACTTATAATGATTATTCCAAAATTAAGGACAAATATAAGTCGAATTAATCACAAACAATTTAATGTAGAGCACCCCACATTATTTTTTATTATTTTTTTACCATTGAGTGAAGTGGAGTATTGTTATTTCACTCCGCAAGAATTTTCCTGTAACTCGTCATAGGTCATTTTTGTTTTTTGGAAGAAAAATTTAAGCCACTCAAGGATAGCTGCGAAAGACGTATCCATTAGGCGGTTGATGATCTGCGTCTGTTTCCAGTGGAGCGGCAGATCTAGAGCTCGGGAGTAGGCTTAGAATGGACTCCAAACACCCAACAGCTACGGTGGTGGTATCATGCTGTAGCATGTTGTCTACTACTGAAACCTCGACTGGTGGAGCGGCTGCTCCAGGCTCCTATAGGCGTCAGACGACTGGGCTTTTGACGAAGACACCCGGTTCGAGTCTTAAGGACAAGGCCGAACCTATTCCTTCTCCGCATGCCTATAATTAGCTTAGGCCATCGGTCTTCCCCGATAAACCAACACGCTCTTTGAGATGTTGAAATAATAGAAAACGCATCGCTCTCAGGTTTATTGAGAGGCTTGGTACGAGTGATCCTAAGACTCTCTCTGATAGGGAGAGAGATTCCCTAAATTGTGCTCGGGAATTCGCTGCACAGGCTACTCCAAAGACTACACGTCTAGATTCGGAAACTGCACCGCCTAGTTAGCCTAAAGGCTGCGGTAACCTGGAGGGCATTCCATGCCTAAAAGAACTAGGGCGAACAACAGTAAGATGGGTCCAAGAACCTTTGCTAATGTCACTAGGGACAGTTTGGGGATGGCAGTTGTCGACAAGGGAGAAGAACAGGGCTGCATACCTAGGAATAATTGGATTGGGATAGTCAATGGACTGTCATCAGTATACTCCGATGTCCTTGCTGAATTTCTTGGGTTTCGTCCAGTTTGTGACGATGCAGGCTAGTATCGAGGTCGATACAGACTAATTGCCTTCGGCGATCAACGGGGCCCGAAGGGGAACGAATGATAGATGGTCACAAAGAGGGGGCTGTGAGTATTCCATAACTATGTGGCCTAATCTAGACTTGAAGAGGTCTACTGCTTTGCTGTCATTGACAAGAACAGACGTCTCAGTCAATGTGTCCGTCATGACAGGTCACTGTCTAATCGGAACACATGCTGACAGGCTGAAGGTTGCCACATGGTATCACAATGGTCGAAAACGTCTAAGTGAGTCTGATGGCAGACTGCCACTTAAACCTAACCTAACCTTAACTAACGTAATTTGGAATGTTCATGGATCAATTTTCATTTATCAATGCAACTTAAGACCCTTTAAAACCAACATCCAACATATTGCACTTAAATTACGCAAACCATATCATACAAAATCATCATCAATAATCGCTTTTATGTGGATAAACCCTTAACCTTGGGATAAACTAATATTCCAATATAATATTATTCCTCATTAATTAATATTTTACCCTTCCCATTAACACATTTTTAAAAAATTAATCAAAATTCTAACATACCCCAAAGAATTCTTCTCCCCACACAACTAAGTTGGTTGTCTTTTTTTTCTCCTTTAATTTTGCCTGTTTTCAATCTTTAAAGGTTAAAGTTGATGAATTTTAAAAGCCCATAATGATTTTATCCTTGCAAACATGTGTTTGGAGGACGACACATTATTATGCCTCTCTATTATTGTTGTAGTGATTTCAATCTAAACAATAACAACAACAACATTCAAAATAACCACAAACACTGAAACATGTACAGGAAGGAAACCCCAGAGAAAAACAGCTGAAATAGTTGGTATGAATGAATACATGAATGAATGGTCTAGAAAAAAAAACATACAAGGATAACCTAAAAAGGAAGAGAGAAAGAGCGAATAAATGTGCTTTGCTGAAAGCAATAACACTGAGAGTAGGTAGTATGCCACTCTGAGCCTATGCCTGGGAATATGAGAAAATTATAGAGTAAGGTTGCGAAAAAGTACCTTAAACAAAAAGGAAAGAGAGCCTTAATATATAAATAGCAAAACAGAGTGAAAGTGTGCAAGAATAGAGCAAGAGTGGAATGCCAAAATTGAGATGTGTATGTTGTGAGGGTAGGCAATACAATATTTTGTATGAAAACAAAGGATATATTTAGCAGAAGCCCCGGGAAAGATTCAAAAGGGAAAATATTTATCAACATTGAGATGTTTATAAAAATTGATTTTCAGCAAACATTTCGATTTGTAATTTTAAATCACACAATCTACTGTTTTAACTACCAGATCAATTAAAACATTAAATACATATAACGACTGAAGTGACAACCATTAATTACATTGTTTGTTGTTTCAGCAAACATATCTGTAATAAATGTTAACAGTTGATTTCATAAAGACTCAATTTTAAACAAGAGATCCCTTGTTTAACGGTTTGTGCCTTGCGCCCTTTGCCACAGGGCTCACCAGATTACTATGCCACCAAAAGATTACATGCTTCCATCTACTCACTAATAAGTGAACAATGCAATGGTAGAAGCATGCCCTTCAAATACATTGCATTGCTCACTAATTAGTGAATAGGTGGAAGCATTGTAATCATTTGGGGCATAGCAATCTGATGAGCCATCTTACAAAGGGCGAAATCGCTATTATTGCATCCCGGCCTCAATACAGTTAATATATCACATAGCTGAAACTCTTTGAACGGTTTTTGTTATTTTGCTTTTCTATTTGAAATAGAAGCAAAAAAAAAAAAACAATTGCTCTAAGCTGGATAAATCCAAGAACAAAATGAAATAATTTTGTGATCAAACAAAAGAAGCGCAAAACGAATGAACGTTTAAACGTATTTTGAAGCACCACGATTGTATTTTTTTCAATATTTCTTCACTCTAATTGACACGAGTCGTTTTTGAGCGATTGTCAAATTGTACGTGCACCTGCACTTGAGTGCGAGCGAATTGAGATGTACAGGAGTCAGAATGAAGTCCGGAAATTCTACCAAAGAATTAAACATCAAACCGATAGCTTTGGTGTAGGCACATCCTCCAGTAAAGACTAAGAAGGAAATCTGCTAACTGACACAGATAACATGCTGAGGATATGGAAAGAACATTTTACCCAACTGCTAGTATCCGACGTTCGCGGCGAAGAGGATACCGCAGAACCAATCCCTGATGATGGTATAGAAGGTTTACCTGCTATTCAGAATGAGGTCCAAGTAGCAGTGACCCGTCTAAAGAACAACAAGGCAGGAGGAGACGACGGGTCACCCGCTGAACTATTTAAGAACGGAGGCGACATGCTGATAAGGCGTATGCATCAGCTTATCTGCGAAATCTGGCTAGAAGAACTCATACCCGACGATTGGAACCTCAGCATACTATGTCCCGTACACAAGAAAGGAGACAAGACGAATTTGAGAACTACAAAGAAAAAGTCTACTCCCCATCGCATACAAGATACTATCGAGCGTACTGCATGAAAGATTAAAACATAAAGTCTATGAGAGAGAGGCCCTATCAATGCGGCTTTAGACCTGGTAAATCCACCCTCTATCTTATATTCCCAATGCTCCAAACCCTGGAAAACAACCGAGAAGGACAATTCAACACCTACCATCTCTTTGTTGACTACAAAGTCGCCTTCGATACTCTTTTATATTCAAAGGTATTTCAAGCCATTTCCGAGTTTGGTATCCCTGCAAAATTGATAAGACTCTGCAGGATGACACTTGCTGATACGCGTTCCTCAGTAAGAATAGCAAAGAATCTCTCCGAACCATTTAATACCAAACGAGGTTTCAGACAAGGAGACAGCCTGTTGGAGAAGAATATACAAGATGTAGATGTGAATAGGTATGGCACACTAATTACAAGAGAACACATGCTACTCGCCTACGCCGACGACATCGACATCATAGGTCGGTCACCGGAAGTAGTAACTGCAGCCTTTGAAAGAATCGAACGAGAGTCACTGGAAATTGGTCTGGCAGTAAGGCAGATAAGACGAAATGGATGGTTTCAACTCCCAAAAAGCCTTGCGCAACCGAGCAGATAAAGAAAATGGAGAAAGTTGGGAGCGACAACCTTGAGATAGTCAGTAGCTTTATCTACCTCGGCACCGCCATAACTAAAACGAATGACACCAGTTTTGAGATAAAGCGAAGAATAATACTGGCAAACAGATGCTACTTTGGATTAAGTAAGCAGTTTAGATACAAGTCCACCTCTCGACAGGCGAAGATTACACTATACAAGACACTGATACTACCCGTGTTGGTATATGGTTCTGAAGCATGGGTACTTGTTAAAGCAGATAAGGCATTGCTTGGCGTACTTGGGAGAAAGATTCTTCGTAAAATATATGGACCAGTTTGTGTTAATGGAGAATATAGGCGTCGTATGAACCACGACCTGTATGACATCGATAGCATAGTTACACATATCAAAATACAACGGCTACGTTGGCTAGGTCATGTTGTCAGAATGGATGAAGATGATCCAGCAAAGAAGTCTTTTGAAGGCAAACACAGTGGTACACGCAAACCGGGATGACCAAAAGCCCGATGGAAAGATCAAGTGGCGGGAGACACCTCAAAACTTGGTGTCAGAGATTATAAAATGAGCGCAGAAGATCAAGGCGCTTGGAACGCTATTCTACGTTCGGCTAGTGGAAAAAACTTTCTGTCATAGCCAATTAAAGTAAAGTAAGTAAGTAAAACTATTTTGCTCTTAAAATTTGCGTCAATTTATAAACAAAATATTTTAAGGGGTATGTAAGTATTTCTGTAGCTATATGATAAAACTCAAGTTGTGGAGTTTTGTTACATTTCCACAGAATTATATCTGAGTACTTAAATGGAAGTGAACTGAGCACAGCACATCAGGCCATAAAGCGGCAAGCATATATATCCTGCATAAAAGTTGTCTAGATGAATAAGAAACGATCAAGCACATGCTTCCTTCCGGGTCTATAGGAGCACAGTGCTGGGGGTATTTTTGTCCGGATTATAAGAGGTCCTTGAATAGCATTTAACAAAGTATTGAACTGCTTTTATTGATATCAGAGGTCTAAGCTAATAGCATTTAAAAAACACATTAACATACGAAACAATTTAAGCGTCTCTCTTTAGGTTCTTTGGACTGACCTCTTTTATATATTTCCTTTAAATTATATTTGCGGATATTTAGTGGTGCTTTTGTATTTGCGCTGTGTTTTATTTTTGTTTTTGTTTCTTTCGCATTCCAATTAGAAAGTTTTAAATACTACTTAAGTGTCAACAAAATAAATAAATGGCGTGTTGTTTTTTATACCCTTCAATATATTTAGAATGGGAGTATACTAATTTTGCCGTTTCGTTTGTAACACATCGAAATATTGATATGAGACTCAACAAAGTGTATATATTCTAGATCGTCTTGACATTCTAAATCGATTTAGCCGTGTCCATACGTCCGTCCGTCTGTCGAAAGCACCCTAACTTGCGAAGAAATAAAGCTAGTGGCTTGAAATTGTGCATGAATACTTCTTATAAGCGTAGGTCGGATCTTAACTTCTTGAGCCGCTAGAGGGCGCATTTATTATCCGATTCGGGTGAAATTTTGCAAGATTTTTTGATTTGACTTCCAACAACTACGTCGAGAATAGTCTAAAACGGTTTATAACTTCATATAGCTCCCACATAAATCGATCTCCCGGTTTACTTCTTGAGCCTCTAGAGGGCGCAAAAAATATACAATTTGTCTGAAATTTCGCATGAAATAACAACAGTGCTAAGTATGGTCAAAATCGGTTCATAACCTGACATAGCTCCCATATAAACTGTTTACGGATCTTGACTTGTTGAGCCATTAGAGGGCGCAATTCTTATCTGATTTGGCTGAAATTTTGCATGAGGGGTTTTGTTATGACTTCCAAAAACTGTGATCTAAATCGGTTCGTAACCTGGTGCCAAATCATCGCAAAATTCCCTTTCAATAATGAGATACATCATTCACAATAGAGAGATTTCGAACGATTTTACCCTTTCACGTATACGGTAATTCGGCCCCTGTATAGCTCCCAATAAACCGATTTCCTTTTTATAATGTTTAAGACTCATTAGGGTGAAATGAAATGGATGAAATTTTGTAAAACGACTTCAACATTTCTAGGCGCTTGAAATTTTGCACAAATTCTTCCTATTAGTGCAAGGCGGATTTAAAAAGGTGGTCTCGCGCAAACAGCTGTTAACAGCCGGCCAGGTTTGACGGTATTAAGATGTCGGATTTTTGTTTGAGCAGCTAGATGGCGCATTTGTTATCCAATTCGACTAAATTTTAGCGAGAAGTGTTTTGATTTGACATCCAACAACTACTACAGGTATGGTCTAAATCGGTTCATAACCTGATATAGCTTCCATATAAAGCGATCTCGAATTTAGAATTCTTCAGCCAGTAAAAGGGCGAAATTCTTATCCGGTTTGGCTGAACTTTTGCACAATGACTTCTCCTAACAGTCTTTAACATCGAAACCAAGTATGGTCCGAATCAGTCCATAACCTGATATAGCTCCAATAGCAAAGCAATTCTTATCCATTATCCTTTGTTTGCCTAAAAGGAAATAACGGGCAAAGAACTTGACAAATACGATCTATGGTGAAGGGTATATAAGATTCGGCCCGGCCGAACAGAGCGCACTTTTACTTGTTTCGTTTCTTTTTGTCTGTCCATATCCACAAGTTGACTTATTTTTGCTGTATTTCTTATTCAAATTTAAGTTTATTTGCCTTTGCCTTCTATGGATATTTCTTTTTGTTATTATTCAACGGCGGCTTCGCTATTGTCAGTGATGCAGACAGAAAACAAATTTATAAAAAAAAGCTACACCACAAATAAAGAACAAAAGAAATGTATAAAGCCAAAAATTAAAATACCATAATAATATAATCAAATAATTCTTTTTTTATAACCAATGATTTCATGGTTAGGGACTGAAGAATGACAAAACCGCAAGTAAAAACGGGGTGTCGAGAGAAGCATTACTGCCCGTATACACTGAATGTAGCATGAATGTATCAAATTGTTAAAAGTCCAGCATACCCATATTGACTTTTTAAATCGATAAACTGACATTGGACTAGGTCTGTGGGAAATTTTGAAAGGGATCGTACTACAAAAGACCATTAAAGTGTAAGACAAAGGCAAATTTAGCCAATGAACACTCCATTAAGCAACAGAGGCAAACTTCTCCGATTCACATTTAAGCTCAATGATAAGGGACCACCTTTTTATTGACGAGTCCGAAAGTGGTGCCGCAGTGCGACACCTCTTAGGGGAGAAGTTTTTACATGACTTAATACCTCACAAATCTCACCAGCAATAGGAAGGGATAACAACAGCTGAACATTTTTTTCGGATGTTCTCACCAGGATTCGGACCAAGGCATTCAGCGTCACAAGCGTACATGCTAAACTCTGCATATTAATAAAGCATTATTAAAGCCATCACCTTCACCCTCACTATCTCTCTCTTCAAACCTTATCAAAATAGTCTGAAATGTTATTTCTTTCAATGCCCTGCCATGAGCCGTGTAGTATATTAACTTGTGTGCCATTACAAAAACAATACAAGTATTAGCTTCAAGGTACGAGTATATCGTTTACATTGCACTATGGTCGGACTTGTTTGGAAAGAGCGGCCAAAAATACATAAAAAGCCGCATTTATAACCCGATTTCAATAAAATTTGAAACAATTACTTGAATCATTCGTAACGAAGTTCGAACCGAATATGGTCAAAATCGGACTATATTTCGATATAGCTGCCATATAGACCGATCTGCCGATTTTGAGTCTTTAGCCCATAATTGCCGCATTTATTACCCGATTTCGCTGAAATTTGGAACGGTGAGTTGAAGTAGGCTCCCCAATATCTGAGTTAAAGGTGGTTCATATCAGACCATATTTAGATATAGGTCCTATATCTAAAGAATAGCGCTTGGATCGCTATTCTATGTTCTGTCAAAGCCAATTAAAGTGAAGTAAGTAAGTCCTATAAAAACCGATCTCCCGAGTTGAGCCCTTGGAGGGCGTAATTTTTATACGTTTTGCCTGAATTTGATGCCCTGATCATGTATCATCGGTTGAATTAGAAGCTGTGTCTGATAGACTGGTTCCTTGGCTTAGGGAGATATACTCTGCTTGTATCAGCACGTCATATATACGGGTGGGATGGAGGGTCACGAAGGTCATTTTCATTCCGAAAGCAGGCAAACCTTACCACGCAAAGGCGAAGGATTTTCGTGCTATTAATCTGTCATCCTTTATGCTGAAAACTTTTGCGAGGTTGATAGAAATATATCTTAGGGCAAAGATTCCTGGAGATCGCCTGTCGCGGCAGCAGCATGCATATAGTAAGGCAAATCCACTGAAACAGCCCTACACGACCTAGTCGGCTATATAGAGGCTTCTCTCGCTGTCAAGGAATATACAATGGTAGCATTTCTTGACATTAAAGGTGCTTTCAAAAATATAAAACAGACATCAATCATGAAGTAGTTGGAGTTTCTAGGCACCAACTCTATCGTAAGAAAGTTTATTAATAACTTGCTTACAAAAAGATGCTTTACGACAGGCTTGGGGATCAGTGGATCTAGAAAGATGGGTCAGCAGAGGAGGTGTACTGTCCCTCTACTTTGGAATATAGCCATTAACAATCTTTTATTGCCTCTGGAAGAAAACGGTGTAAAAGTGTTCGCAAAAGCTGATGACGTGGGAATTGAGGTTAGGGGAAAGTTTTCACTCTAGGAGATATACTTCAGGAAGCTCTACGTGCAACAGCAAAGGGGGCTAACGTTAGTTGTCTATGTATAAATTCGTGTAAGGCAGAAGTAGTTCTTTTCACCAGGAGTTACAAGTTGCCTACAGTGGAACCTGTCTTCCTGGGTGGAGAGAATGTTCCATTTACAGAAAGCGCAAAATAACTGGGTATTTTGCTGGACAGGAAATTGAACTTCAAATCCAACATTTTGGAAAGTTTAAGAAAGGGAACTCTTGTCCTATACACCTGCAAGAGAGCCATTGGCATAAGTTGAGGGTTTAGACCACGCGTCATGCATTTTGTGTATACTGCAGTTGTCAGACCTATAATGCTGTATGGTGTTATGGTCTGGTGGACAGCGCTTCAAAAGTCCACCTACTCAACCGGATCTAAAAGATGGCTTGCTTTTGCATCACAGCCGCAGTGAGGACGACACCATCTGATGCAATAAATTTAATGCTAAATCCAATGCCTCTGGACATTGTGGATAGACAAATAACTTCGACCACTGCCGTGAGGCTAAGGTGCTTTGTCTTTATTCATGTGGCGGCTACGGACACTGTGCTATCCTTGTCCTACTGTACTTTTCAATATTCATTAGAGATTTTGTCAATAAAATTTGTAATTATATTTTTTATTAATATTTTGTTGTCACATCGCTTTTGCACTTAACTCACGTCGAAAACCAAGTAATTACATCTTCTCTCTTCTGGTTTTATTCTTCAAGAGTACAGTTAGAATGAATTAATCACATGTATACTTTTGAGATGCCTAACCTACCAAGAGGCAGTGACCACTGTGCAATGGTGAGATTGCCTTAATCAGGTATGTGCATGTGTGTATGTAGCTATGATTAATAAACTGTTGAATCAGTTGTGATTTGTTATCAAAACAATATCCTGCAGCAAGGGATGATAATAGCAGGTGTATATTCACATATCTCTCTATGAGTGTTTACGTACTTATAGATGAATTTGATAGTCAGACATAGGGGTGTATTTCCATAGAACAGAAAGTATTCAAATATGATTATGTACCACATCGGCCAGAGAAACAAAAACATTAACCTAAACAGAAAAATGTGATGAATAAAGGAAGAAGCAACAGCGAATAACTGATGCAGTTTTGTAGACAGTATATCATCGGTAGTATCAATAGCGTTTATTAATCAGTTCGTTTGTCTGTTTAAATTCCCTCTGAAGTGGTACTATTTAAAATACAGTCGAAAACGCATAACTGTAATACGATGAAAATAACCGCTTAAGAGAAACTTGATGGGAAGAACCATATACTTTTGGTGTTATTCAATGCAATTGACATCGCTCAAGTTAAATATCGTATAACTGAAAATACTGATTAACTGAAAAGGTTTTTATACCCCAAATTTCGTTTTTATACCCACCACCGAAGAATGGTGGTATATTCATTTTGTCATTCCGTTTGCAACACATCGAAATATCCATTTCCGACCCTATAAAGTATATATATTCTTGATCGTCGTAAAAATCTAAGACGATCTAGCCATGTCCGTCCGTCTGTCTATTGAGAGATGTTGAGCTGAAACTTTGCACAGATTCTTTTTTTGTCCATAAGCAGGTTAAGTTCGAAGACGGGCTTTATCGGACTATATCGTGATATAGCCCCACATAGACCGATTCGCCAATTTAGGATCTTAGGCCTATAAAAGCCACATTTATTATCCGGTTTTGCTTAAATTTGGGACAGTGAGTTGTGTTAGGCCAGTCGATATCCTTCTTTAATTTAGCCCCGACGGGTCTAGATTTGGATATAGCTGCCATATAAACCGATCTCTCGATTTCAGGTTTTGGGTCCATAAAAGACGCAATTTTGCCAAAATTTTGGATAATGAGTTATGTAAGGCCATAAAAGTGAAATTTGGGACAGTGAGTTGTGTGAGGCCACTCGACATCTTTCTGCAATTTGATCCAGATTGGTCCAGATTTGGGTATAGCAGCCATATAGTCCGATCTCACGATTAAAGGTATTGGGCCCATAAAAGGCGCATTTATTGTTGAATGAGTTACAAACAGAATGACGAAATTGGTATACCCCTATCATATGGTAAAGGGAATAAAAATAAACCAGAAAAAAGGCATTAAGTTCGGCCAGACCGATCTTTGGATACCCACCACCCCGGGTATATATGTAAACCCCCTTTCGTCACAATCCGATGAAAATTGGATAACTTATGCACCCAAATTCGGCACGGACATTGAGTGGTCATAAAAATATAAGTCACTGATGAATTTTGTATTCAAAATTTCAACAAAATCGGTTAATAAATAAAGCTTTTATGAGCTTCGGACGCTTAACCGGCATATGGGTCTATATGACAGCTATATCTGGATACAGTGCTATTTTTACCATATTTGAGTCGGATGGCGGGAGACCTAAAAGACCCACTGTTTTAAATTTTAGTGAAATCGGGTAATAAATAGGGTTTTTATGGACTTCAAACCATTTATCGGGAGATCGGTCTATATGGCAGCTATATCTAAATATTGTCCGATCTGAACCATATTTGGTTAAGATGTTGGTAGACCTACAACTACTCACTGTTTTAGATTTCAGCGAAATCGGATAAAAAATAAAGCTTTTATGGGCTTCAGACCCTTTATCGCGAGATCGGTCTATGTGGCAGCTATATCTAAATATAGTCCGATTTAAACCATACTTAGGTCAGATGTCGGGCTTAAAATAACCAACTGTTTTAAATTTCAGCGAAATTGGGCAATAAATAAAGATTTTATGGGCTTCAGACCCTTTATCGGCAGATCGGTTTATATGGCAGCTATATCTAAATATAGTCCGATCTGAACCATATTGGGGTCAGATGTCGGGAGGTCTAAAACTACTCCCTGTTTAAAATTTCAGCATGAAGTCCCTTTTAATCGGAAAATCGGTCTATATAGCAAACGTAATGACTAAATAAATATATCCCCTATCCTACGGTGGTGGATATAAAAATGTTGGCTGCCAGATATATTTACCAGTAGGCAAATAGAGATGTTTGTCTAAGTAGCTGTTTACATTCCATACGGCTTTTTTCCATATAATAGCGATATAAACAAAAATGAGCTATAAAGCCGGTAGCCACGACAATGTGGGCACTAGCTGAACAATAAAATTGACGAGAGACTTTTCGCCACCTTCATACCAATGACCGCAATGGCTTTGTGTACAAGGATATGTTGATCAGGTAAATTCCTCTCAGTAATATGCAAAACAATTTTTCATTTCAGCAGATTTTTTTGTTTCAATATTTTTGCATTTAAAACAGCAGGCTTTGTTAGCTGATATAGCAGTACGAAATGTTTGCTAAAACAGCAGTACTATGTTTGCTGTAACAGCAGTAATGTCTGCTTAACCTTTTTAAGCAAACAAAAACTGTTGTTTTAGCAAAAATGTTTGCTGTTTTGAATAATAAATTTCATTGAGTGCGGTGTCAAAAGGGAGTGCAAAATAACCCTAAACAGTGAAAATTTATGGTTTTCCTTATCTTCTTGATTCTTGATTTAATTCCCAATCACGTTCAAGTGTCAAACTCACACCTATGAGACAAAAGCAAAATTTTGTTAATCCCCGGAGTTTTTCATGGAGATTTTACTATTTTCCCCCTTTAACTTGGCCTTACATGGTATATTATTCTTTAAGTTGTTTTCATATGTAAAAAAAACAATGGTTGGTCGTATGTTCCACAAAAAGCCAGAGAGGTGAAACGAAAGACAAAATTGCCAACAGCACTCACTACACAATAGAAGGAAGCGAACACACACACACACCGAACATGACATAATGAATGGGGGAGGGGGAGTTCGCCATAAACGCTGCATTGGGTTTCTTATTTTACTTCTCCCCTTTGATATGGTGGTTGTTTCTTAACAAAAAGAAAAAAGTCTTAATCCATGTTAAAATATACCACAAAGAATTCAAGAAAGGAAATATGTACATTTTTATTTAAATCGTCACACGCAAACATTTCATTTTCAATTGATTTCACATTTTTTGTTATTCAAGACACATAACAATTTATGCACATTTTCCATTGTATGTACTTTGTAAATATAGAGGAGGATTTCTTCAAAAATTTGTTCACAGAGTGTGTATGCAACAACGAAAACTGCAAATGGCCCCTCAATTTGGCGATGACGGCAATACAGGAATCAACTTTTGTTTTGTTAAATTTTTGCACAAATCAGGGGTGGTAAAACTTTGTAACTTTTTTGCCTTTTTTTTTGAAACGTTTGACGCCGATGACCAGCACCAACAAACAGATACAAAAGTATCTTATTTTTGGTTTATTTTCATTTGTTTTTTTCTTTGTAGTTGTTGTGCACATACAACGATATGCTTGCAATTAAATACTGTATTTTATTTTTTCTTTAAAATATTTTTAATTTCCATTAACTTCCAATTCAAGCACCACCAACAAGACTAACTAACCATTACAGAAAGAACACCACTTCTATTCACGCTTCAGAACAACGCCGTGTAATGCGTTCCAATATCGAAAAATTACTGACTGTCACTGTCATATGGTACGTATTTAGTTGGCCACCGCAGCCAACCGCCACAGCAATTTTGTGTGAGCACATCTAAGTTTGTGTGTTGTTTTTGTAGTGTATAGACTTTTTTGCGGTTGTTGTTTTTGCTCTCTTCTTCTTCTTCTGTGTGTGGGGCCAAGATATCTCACTCTCTCTCTCTCTGCCGCTCTCATTCCGGGCAGCAAGTTGGCTCTTATTTTGTTTTGCTTTTTATTTCCGCCAAACAAAGAACGTTTTGGATTTCTCACTTTTGTATTTTACTTTACACCGCTCACCTCGTTTTGCGAATATTTTGTTTATTATGAAATTCGGTTGTTATTTTCTTTTATTATTTTGTTTTGTTTATGTACACAAGCGCTTTACAAAGAAAATGCCCAAGAACACTTAGAAAAATGTTAGCTCTTTGAGCTGAACGGAAAACAAAGCCATACATTCGTTTATATTTTTCAGTAAATACCTAAATTTAAGGCAATATGCATTACATATCGACTATTCAATCCACATTAAATGTATCAACCAACGAGATGTATACCAAACAAGTGTCGATTGCCGTGTTAAGGGGCCGGTAGGCAGTGACTCCATATTGTAAAAATATATTAAGGATGATTTTTTGTGAGTTATGGCTAAATGGATACGTAAACAAGCACAGGGTAAAGAACGGCCATATGCCTACCGATGCATCCCGAAAAAACGACGGTTCGGTTTGATTTATGGGCTAGCAAAACACTTTCCCACACGATTGGTACCGTAGTAACCCCGAGAGCGATTTAGTACCTTTTCAAGCTCTGCGAATTTTTCGAACAATTCGCATGTTTTCGAGCCTTTTGTACCCTCCACCAAAGGATGGGGGTATACTAATTTCGTGATTCTGATTGTAACTCCTCGAAATATTCTCCTAAGACCCAACAAGGTATATATATTCTTGATCGTCGTAACATTTTAAGTCGATCTAGCCATGTCCGTCCGTTCGTCTGTCTGTCGAAAGGACGCTAACTTTTGAAGGAGTGAAGCTAACCGCTTGAAGTTTTGCACATATACTTCTTATTAGTGTAGGTCGGTTGGCATTGTTAATGAGCCATATCAGTCCATGTTTTGATATAGCTGCCATATATACCGATCTTGGATCTTGATTTCTTGAGCCACTAGAAGGCTCAATTCCTATCCGATTTGGCTGAAACTTAGCATGACTCATGTTTTGTTATGAATTCTAACAACTCTGCCAAATATGGTTGAAATCGGACCATAAACTGATATATAGCTATCATATAAACCAATCTGGGGTCTTGACTTCTTGATCCTCTACAGGACGTAATTCGTATCCGATTTGGCTGAACTTTTGCATGAAGTGTTTCGTTATCACTACCAACAACTGTGCCAAGTATGGTTTAAATCGGTCCATAACTTGATATAGCTGCTATATAAACCGATCTTGAATCTTGAATTCTTGAGCCGCTAGAGGGCCCAATTCTTATCTGATTTGGCTGAAAATTTGCATATATTGGTTAGGTATGACTTCCAACAAATGTGCCAAATATGGTTAAAATCGGTCCATAACTTGATATAGCTGCCATATAAACCGATCTTGAATCCTGACTTCTTGAGTCACTAAAGGGCGCAATTCTTATTCGAATTGGCTGAAATTTTACACAATGAATTCTACTATGGTCTCCAACATTCAATTCAATTATGGTCCGAATCGGATCGTAAATTGATACAGCTCCAATAGCATAGCAATTATTTTCTTTTAACATTTGATTACCTTAAAAGAGATACCGGGAATAGAACTCGAACAAATGCGTCCCATGGTGGAGAGTATATAAGATTCGGCCCGGCCGAACTTTGTATGCTTTTACTTGTTAAGTTTGTGTTTGCAACGCTAAGAAGGAGAAGAGCTAGACCCATTGATAAGAATGCCGATCGACTCACAAATACTCACAATTACTGATTCGATATTGCCATGTCTGTTTGTGGGTCCATGTATCCTTGTAATTAAGGTACAGGTCTAATTTATTGTCCACTTGTCACTAAATTTTGCACATGACACTTTGTGACGCAAGGGCGAATGTTTTTGATTTTGGAAAAAATCGGTTCAGATTTAGATTAAGTATAAATCTGTGCAAGACAGAAGTAGTTCTTTTCAGCAGGAGATACAAGTTGCCTACAGTGGAACCTGTCTCCTTGGCAGGAGAGAATGTTCCATTTACAGAAAACGCAAAATACCTGGGTGGTACGCTGGACAGGAAATTGAACCTCAAATCCGACATTTTGGAAAGGGGAAAGAAAGGCCACTCTTGCCCTATACACCTGCACGAAAGCCATTGACTAAAGTTGGGTGTTGAGACCGCGTGTCATGCATGGGTATATACTGCAGTTGTCAGACCTATAATGCTATATGGTGTTGTGGCGCTTCAAAAGTCCACCTACTGCTGAATACTCAACCGGATCCAAAGGATAGCTTGTTTGTGCATCACAGCCGCACAGAGGACGACTCCATCTGATGCACTGAATGTAATGCTACATATAATGCCTGTGGATATTGTGGGTAAACAAATTGCTGCGACCACTGCGGTGAGGTTAAGGGAGCTTTCTCTTTGGTCATGTGGCGGCTACGGACACTGTGTTATCCTTAATACAATGTCCGATGTTCCAGGCAGTGTGGATTAAAAAGTACTGTACCACTATTCTTGATAGAAACGTTTGGAACTACGATATCCCTGGTAGTAGAAGTTACATAGATTTCTATACGCATGGCTCCAAACTAGACGACCAGGTGGGCTTTGGGGTGTACTCTAAAAATCTAGAACTGATCATATCGAAAAGGTCTTGCAATTAAGTAAGTGGTGGAATGACTAAGATATAATGTCATAAAGATGATTGGCATAAATATCTTCTCAGATCAGGCCAGGCAACCATTAAATCCCTGGAGAACACATTTCTGAACACAACCGCCCTCGACTGTCGCAGATCTCTCAACAAGATGGCTGAACAGTTCAAAATTCACCTGTTCTGGGTGCCGGACCACAGAGATATCCGAGGGAATTGTAAAGCGGACGAGCTTTCGAGACTAGGAACGTCCTTACACATTCCGGGGAAACTGGAATCTGTGGGTATGCCTCCAGCGAAATGTAAGCTAAGTTTTCAGGACCAGACGCGAAGGACAACGAAAGATAGGTGCTCACAAAAAGTGGGCTATGAGCATTCCAAAACTATGTGGCCTAATCAAGACTTGACTTGAAGAGGTCTACCGCTTTGCTTTCACTGGCAAGAACAGACGTCTCAGTTATTGTGTCCGTCATGACAGGTCACTGTCTAATCGGAAAACATGCTGACAGACTGAAGATTGCCAGTAACGACTTTTGCAGAAGCTGTGAGGACATCGAAGAAGAAGAGACTACAGAACACCTTCTGTGTGTGTCCCGCACTGGTAGTCAGAAGGAGTTCCACTATAGATTCTAATTTCTTTGAGAACCTGTCTGATTTAGCGGATGTGAACATTTGCAAGTTGTTGGGCTTTCTACAGCGATCTGGATGGTTCAACGGTAGGAACTAGAAGACATCTTCCTTCTTCTTTATTGAGACCAAAAATTAATACATTTACCATTGAAAATAATTGTCAAGAATATTTTTGTTTAAAGTTGACATTTAGACATAAGTTTTCTGTAATTTAAAAAAAAAAGAATCTTGTGTCAAATTATCATCTGAGTATTATTTAAAGAATTTTAAAAATATATTTTTATTCATTTTTACTCTGGCTTCTTTGTTTTCTCAAGCGAATATAGATATTTTATGCATTGTATTTTATTTTTATTCTACTTAAATAAATTTTTTAATTAATTTATTTATTTTTTTACTTTTTGCTTAATTTACTTAAATGAAAGAACATACGGTTATTGCATAAAATAATCTTATTAAATGCTTTTGTAATAATACTGTTGATTTAATTATATATTTATAAATTTATTGGATATTGCAATATTTGATATTTCTAGATATTCGTAGATATTTTATTGGAAATAAACATTAACTAAAAATGTTATTAAACAACCTAAGATATAGCATTAAAATTTTATCATTTATCAGTGAATGGGTTTTCATTGTCTTTCTCGGATTTCAATGCAATGGACTTTAGAGTTAGAACAAAGAAATGCAATGTTGTCAAAATGTCATTTAGAAATGCAATTTTATCAAATTTAAATTTGACAATATTCTTATAGAAAAAACTTACTATAAAAATTAATCATAATTTTCTATAGAAATGAAATTAATCATAATTTTCTATAGAAATGGAATTTTGAAAAAATTTCCTATAGAAATGAAATTTTGACAAAATTTCCTATAGAAATGAAATTTTGACAAAATTTCCTATAGAAATGAAATTTTGACAAAATTTTCTATAGAAATGAAATTTTGACAAAATTTCCTAAGAAATGAATTTTTGACAAAATTTCCTATAGAAATGAAATTTTGACAAAATTTCCTATAGAAATGAAATTTTGACAAAATTTCCTATAGAAATGAAATTTTGACAAAATTTCCTATAAATGAAATTTTGACAAAATTTTCTATATAAATGAAATTTTGACAAAATTTCCCATAGAAATGAAATTTTGACAAAATTTCCTATAGAAATGAAATTTTGCCAAAATTTCCTATAGAAATGAGATTTTGACAAAATTTCCTATAGAAATGAAATTTTGACAAAATTTTCTATAGAAATGAAGTTTTGACAAAATTTACTTTAGAAATGACAGACATAGGGAAATATAAGAGTGTTCAAAGACAGGTTGAGGTCAGTAGTAAGGTACTCAACTCCAGGTAAATCAAGATTCTTTAACATCAATGTGGAGATTCCGTCGGGGCCCAACGCCTTAGATGATTTGTTGCCACGGATGACATTCGCAAATTCGCCCACGGTAAATTGATGGCTGTTCATCGGCTCGGAGACCACGGATACGGCGAATGGCTCTCCTCCTCGCCCTGTCACTCTCAGGATGCACAATTAATTGACGGTTGAACAACCTGGCGCATCTCTTCGGATCAATCACGGTTACATCGCCAAAAGTGACTGAGGTCCTGTCATCCCGTCTACCGGGGTTCGAGAGTGACTTAACAGTAGACCACAGTTTGCCTACACCGGTGACTAGGTTACATTGCTCCAAGTGTTCCAGTCACAAATTATGCTTATGTTCGTTGACTACCCTGTTTATTTATGGGGTCCATACAACGAATCCCATGACGCTCGTCAGCGAGTACCACTGCCTGCGCCGGGAATTTGGACTGCACTTGGGATATTCGACCGGCTGGTATAAAGCAAGCGGCTGCTGCGTTAATGATGTCTCGGAATTTCCTCTCGGCAACTAGCACATCCGAGGAGGGGCGTGGCAATTCACTGAAGCGGCGATTGGTATACTCTATGAAGCCAGCCCAATCGGCCTTGGGCATTAAAGTCCCCTAGAACCGGACGATTATGGCCAGATAGTAACCCACTTATGTCGGGGTTGTAAGCTTGGCCATTAATTGGGACACAGCCATCAACCAGAGTTATGTACACCTTGTATAGCTTATCTCGGCAGTACCGGACCTGACTGCTATCCCCATGCACTCCATGTAAGGGTCACAAGCGCCAGACGAGATGGGTCTATATTGCACGGAATGGTGTATCACGAAGGCCAATCCCCCACTTCCATTCCTTGAGCGATCCTTACGTAGCACATTGTATCCGTGACAACCGCGCAAGCTGCAGGTGTTGGTCAGCTTTGCCTCCCGGATCGTTGCGACCAATATTTTCTTCCGACTCATCTTGCCACGGAGACCGTTGCAGTTTAGCTACAAAAATGATACAATTCCCGGCACTGGCCTGGCAATATTAGGGCTGGGATGCTACTGTTGTGTATATTACCACACGGGAGAGGTCGGGGGTCACATAGTTCGACGACGACGACACTTGTGACGCACTGCTGGCTATGTTCGCACAGCACCTTGCTACATATTTAGTATGACTATACTGCCGTAGTGAAGTGAGGCCAGAGCAAGATCAGAAATGTACCCACTCCATGCATCGGTTACACCTCACCGACACCGACCGATGACGGTTCTGGCAAACCGAACAGAACCAGGGTCCGGGGTTATTCTCAATCCCGGCACGGACCAGAAGCATGCGGAGAAGGCACTCCGGGATGTGCCTCTCAAATGACGAAAAAAGACGAACACATACACTGAGATGGCAGTCCTTGCCTTGAAGAATTCCATCGGGTCAATCCGGTGCGTACAACAGGCTGTCGTGTTGTTATATGGTCCTTAGGCATGGGTACTCGTGAATGCAAATGAGGTAGTACTTGGAGTATTTGAGAGAAAGATTCTTCGTAAAATATATGAACCAGTTTACCTAAATGAAGAATATAGGCGTCTTAGGAACCACGAGCTGTATGACGACTATGGCATAATTACACGCATCAAAATACAACGGTTGCGTTGGCTAGGTCATGTTGTCAGAATGGAAAAAGTCTTTTGAAGGCAAACACGGTGGTACACGCAAACCGGGACGACAAAAGCCCACGTACACGTGCATGTGTACGGGTACTGAGGAGGCAGCCCTTGCCGATGCAGAATTCCATCGGGTCATTCCGGTGCGTACATCGGGCTGCCATGGGATTGGAAGATTTCTGGGTCATGACACTCATCAGAATCAAGCAGACGAAATATAGAACACAACAAACTGCTACAACCCGATGCAGAGATCAAGTGGTGGGAGACACCTCGAAACTTGGTGTCAGAGATTATAAAATGAAACGCTTTTCCACGTTCGACTAGTGGAACAAATGTTCTGTCATAGCCAATTAAAGTAAAGTAAATAATGTAATTTTGACAAAATTTTCTATGGAAATTAAATCTTGACAACAATTTACTTATGGAAATGAAATTTTGAAACATTTTTACATTAAATGAATTTTGTTCTTTTATAGGTTTAGCTATAGTTGCAGTCGAAAACCCAAACTCACTTAGGCAATTGAAATATCATTGAACTCTTTTTGATAAGTTTAAAATTAGTCACATCTTTGTTAGCATATAATAATACATACAACCTTTCCATTTGTCTAAATAAAATATTTTATGCTTAATCGATGACTCTTTGATAAGAACTGACAACTCAAAATGAATATTAAATTTTGAAATTATAAAAACCAAATATTTTGCTTTATAAAAAAAAGGTTAAAAAAATGGGTCGACTATGGATTGCAACCCAACTTCAGTTGAGTAGCCAACGGTTAATTTTTTATAGAAATTACCAATTTTGCATTTTTTACAATGTACTTAATAGCAGAACGTTCAACACACTGATATTAAATGATATTGACAAAAATTTCCAACTTTATACAAATTTTTATTTCATGATGTTACCATCTGGCAACGCAACTATAGTTGAGTTGCCATTCCGACAATCGACCCGTAAGCTTTACTAGTTTCAAAATAGACGAATCTAAACGAATTCTGTAATAAGGGTTAAGCAAAACAATTTTAAGAGTTCAAAGGTTTAGTTGTTATTGCACTACAAGGGAAAAAATCACAAAATTAAAATTAATTCATATATAGCTGAATGGTGTTTTAATATATGGTTTTAGCCACATAAAATGTGGCTAAAATTTGTTTGTTTTGCCAAATACTGTGTGCGTAATGAATGTGGCTGGTTTTGTTACTTAAATTTAAAAGCTTATGATTCTAATGTTAAGTTTTGATTTAAGCATATTAAAAAAATAATATTATTACACATATTTTTTAAAGATTATAATTTTTTGATATGGTTGTTTAAGTTTTTTTTTCTGTTGTAAAAAAATATTTGCATAGCACTAAAGCAAAGAAACCAAAATATAGGAGAATGAAATCTGTGGAAATATAACAAAACCCCATAACTCAAGTTGTCATATTGCACAAAAACACTTAAAATAGCCCCTACAAAGCCTTTTGTTTATAAATTTTGAGCAAATGTTAACAGCCCAATTCTGAAAACTAATTAATTTTTCCCTCGAATAAAATCCTCTTATTCTGATTGAATGGGGGAGAGGATAAATTTGGGAGAGAAATTCGAATTTTCGAAAACAGCTGTTTTACTTCAGCTGTTTTATTTTGGCTAAACATTTGACTATTACTTTTTGGAAAAAGAACATTAAATGGAAAAATAAGCAAAAATAAGTTAAAAATCTTGTTAATAAAATGGTTTACAAACATGTTTAGTGTTGTTTTTGTAATGTTTGTTTTACTTTTTGTATTTTAATAGTGCACAATTATGGGCTATAGCTTTTCATGATATTTCTGTGTTGTGATAACAACTTTCCGTCCTCATCCAACAATCGTTGACTAAAATGAGATGCTTCCAGAGCGGTCTGGTTGGCATATTCCCTTGCCAAAAGGAGTTTAGGTAGCAAAATCTACCGGATCGCTCTTGGGCAGAACTACTTAAGTGAGTAATATAAAGGTTTGCTTCGACTACGTCGTCATGAACGCTGTGGTGGTCTGCCTGATACGCTGCTTTATTGAAAGACCTACATTTATGCAGCTAGAACTTGAATATCTAATCGACATTCCGGGCGGCAGCCGCTTTTCTTATTGGTTGGCACGGCTGTTGGACTATGGATTTACTTATATCCCTGTGGCGTGAACGTTGCCAAGTGTGGCAGTATTCTTTAGTTACTGATGGCCTGAAGTGTAATGTAATAAACAGGCAGAAGACTTCTTGGATATCAATGAGTACTGCCTGATTCTACTTAAAGCTTAATAATAAGCGACCTCTTTTACAACATCACTTTACAACATCTCTTTATACATATGGGCATACATATGAAAAATTTATGCAAACCTTCTGTGGTTGGTACATGACATTTAAGCTGGTAGAACTTAACAAAATTTGTCCGTGTTTTTGATGAAAGTGAAGTGAAAAATAATTTCCGTACATAACAAATTGTTCGTAAATAATGAGAAATGGTACAATTTTTTTATAAAAACAATTAAATTCATAATTTTTTATAATAACTCCCTTCCATTTGTTTAGGGGAATTTTTCCCAAATTTTTTTTGTCTCATTCTCACTTTTATTGCGATTCAGAATACCTACTTTTTCCCCCGGGAGACATTTCCCATTTTCGAAGTTTGTTTAGAATAAGGGAAAAGGGAATAGGGAACAAACTCCCAGAAAATTGTTATTCAGAATAGGGGAAAAGGGAATAAGGAAAAAACTCCCAAGGAATTGATATTCAGAATAGGGCTCTTAAAATAGCCTACAAAGCCTTTTGTTTATAAATTTTGAGAGTTTATTCCCTACTCCCTTTTCCCCTATTCTGAATAACAATCACCCCTATCGTGAAAGTTTTTTCCCTCGAAATATTTTCCCATTTCGCAAATTTGCAACCGTTAACAAATTTTCCCATGAAATGTTTTCCCTTTTTGTGATAATTCAAAGGGCAATGATAACCCATTCACATCAAACAAAAAATCCCCTTATCGTAAACTTGGGATTTCCCAAAAAATATTTAATTTTTCCCATAAATTTGTTCACATCGTTTTTGCCGAGGAGTTGCTTTAAACATGTAAGTATTTGTGTGTTTTTATTAGAACAATAATGCCTTATTTAACAAAAATCAACACGAGATTTTGCTCAACAAAATGCGAAATAACAGGACAATTGCGTGTGGCTTTGACAAATTTTCAAAGGACGTAATGACAGAATTTCGGAATAGTCTTACTGAAGAATTGAATAGTAACAGCATATAATTTTAAAATTGTTGGAATTCCGGACGATGTTTTTGATGGCTGCAGATTTTCCTCGAGCTCCTCCAGAACATACTTAAAAGCATCTTTACTTAATCTATAGTGCTGGGAGAATCTACAGCAAAAGTTTATTTAGAAGTAAACACTTTTTAATGCATTTAGATAACTTACAATGTATGGGGTAACGCCAAAGGTTAGATGCATCTCGCACACGCCTGTGGATGATACGATGCTGCACAGTTTTTTCCTCCTGAAGCAACAATATTCCTTCGATTCTCAACATTTTCTCTTTTTAATTCAATGCCATTTTTTTTTATATTTAACTTTCATTCAGTATGCACTGATAGCCTTACAAAACTTGTAACAGCTGATTAAAGAAGGGAACAAATATTTCGAGGGAGTTTAACGATTGTAAAATCCCTTTCGAGGGGAATTCAG
Organism: Stomoxys calcitrans; assembly: GCF_963082655.1. Taxonomy (NCBI): domain Eukaryota; kingdom Metazoa; phylum Arthropoda; class Insecta; order Diptera; family Muscidae; genus Stomoxys; species Stomoxys calcitrans. The sequence continues at coordinate 91,414,119 of NC_081555.1, read as the reverse complement.
ATCTCATGGGAATAAAAATTCCACATATTTTTCCCGATAGGGGTGAATTTACTGGGAGTTTTTTCCCTAATCGCCTTTCCCTTATTCTAAATAAACTTCGAAAAGGGATACATCTCCCAGGGAAAAAAGCGGCTATTCTGAATCGATATAAAAGGGAAAATGAGGCGATAAAACTTGGGAAAAATTTCCCCAAACAAATAAAAGGGAAATAGGATAAAAAATTTTACATTTTAAATTTTTTAATAAAAAAACAATTGTACCACTTCTTATTACTTATGAACAAATTAAAATGTATGGAAATTATTTTTCACTTTTTCATCAAAATCAAGTACAAATTTTGTTAGGTTCTCCGGGTTTAAATATGTCATGTACCAACCATAGAAGATTTTTAACGATTGTTTGGATGAAGACGGAAAGTTGTTTTCACTATAACAGAAATATGGTGACAAGCTGTAGGCCACAATTATGCATTATTAAAACAGAAAAATTAAAACAAACATTACAAAAGCAACACAAAACAGGTTTGTAAATTTTTTTGGAACCGTTATAACTTATTTTTGCTTTTTTTCCATTTTATGACCTTTTCTCCAAAAAAATAACAATCAAATGTTTAGCCAAAATAAAACAGCTGAAGCAAAACAGCTGTTTTCGAAAATTCGAAATTCGCTCTACCATATTTTTTCTCTCCCCATTCAATCGAGGGAGAAATTCCCAGGGAGTTTTCAGAGTTTTCATTGGGCTGAATATTTTGTAGGCTATTTTAAGTGTTTTCGAGTTATGAATATCACCAGAAAATGAAAAATTTTATAGATAACTATTGGTTGCCCAAAAAGTAATTGCGGATTTTTTAAAAGAAAGTAAATGCATTTTTAATAAAACTTAGAATGAACTTTAATCACACTTTTTTTCTAAAGTAAGCTAAAAGTAACAGCTGATAATTGATGATAGCTGTGAAAAAATTTGTCAACGCCGACTATATGAAAAATCCGCAATTACTTTTTGGGCAACCCAATATTTCCACAGAAATATAAATTAATAAAACTTGCAAATTATCTGCTCCTTTCATTAGACTAATATCGAATTGATTTCTGTTTTTTTTCTCTTTTGCCTAAAGTATATTATAAATTGTATAAAAAGATGAAATAAAAAAAGTTGTAACTAAAAACATTTTTCAAATATCACAGATTTTGGATTTTGTTTCTTGCAATAAAAGCAAAACAAGGTCTCAAATAAATAAATGCAAAATCTAGCCGATTATTTGTTTTTGTTTCAAGCGAAATTTGTTAGAAGACTTTTTTCACATTTGAACATTTTTTGTGTTGTAACTAAAGGAACATTGTGTTGGGTTTTTTATGATTGTACAAAATCATAAGTTGTAAAAAAAAAGTCAACATAAAAGGTATATAAAAAATCAGTCTGTTTAGTAGCAATGTGCAGCCTTGCATTTGAAAATTCATGGAAGAAGAAGATATTAAAGTGAGAGAGAGTGTGGATTACCTGTCTTGTTTTTCACAACAATTTTGAAAGCTCCACATTATCTTGGGCAACCACTCTTGGATATTTCACATGCATACATACAAACTAAGTGTAGAGACTAAACTGACAAGCTTAGGGTCCGCTTCCTTAGATATGGATGTATAGTCCCGATTCAAACGAGGTCAATTCAATTGCAGTAGTTCCCAGTTTAACAACATGTTTTTTTAGTCCCTTAACCCCTCTGTCCTGAAGACTCTTGAGAGGTTGATAGAAACATATCTTAGGGCAACGATTCCTGTAGATGGTGTTAACTGCAAGTCCGGCCCTGTTAGTTTGGCTGTTGCTCATGCCCAAAAATTGTTTGCAAGTTATTGTTGCTGTTTTGTGCATCATCTCAATTTTACTACCTGCCTAAGAATCTAAGTTCGCATGCACTTTCACACACACGCCTACGCATGTCTGTCTGGTCGCTGTCTAGCCGCTGTCTGTTCCATTAGATTGGGGATGCACGTTAATGTATGTGTGCGTGTGTGTACATAAACCTTTTTTGTACATGAAGCCTTTTTTTTATACATAAAAGCAGTTGCATTTTTGGTTGCAATTGCATTTTTAGCTTTGCATATGATTACTAGTCTTTCTCGTTAGCAACAAGCAAGTCAATAAAGTGGTTCAATTCGGAACTTAAATTAGTTTGAAAGTTTGTTGTTGTGTTTTATTTTTTCGGATCAAAAAGTCTGTAAAAACTATTACAGACTCAAACATTGGTGACCCCGACGTGATCTACTTGGTGATCACTAGAAAAATATTATCAACTCGGATAATATTTGTTTTATATTCAAAAGTTGTTTGTGAAAAAGTTTAAATTGAAAAAATCCCTTACAACGGCGCAGCTTAGTGAATATGATGAGGCAGATTTGTCCGTCCGTCTTGACTATGTAGAGCAGATAGGCGCCTCATTCGAAGATGCTCAGTCAGCATTGGAAGAGATGGTAACGGCCGAAATGGAAAGTGAAGAAAGGATGAAATTTACCGCCTTGTATTTGGATGTCAAGGCCAAATTGACTCGACAGATGAATTCCATCCGTAGATTGGAATCAAATCCCCGGTCTTCGACTGTGCGCCAATTTTCTGTTGATGGAGGTCCATTTTCTGAAAATTCATCCTCGACACGCAAAACACGCCTACCAGAGATCCAGTTGCCAAAGTTTGGTGGAGCTTATGCTGATTGGCCGAATTTCTTTTCACTGTTCTCAACAATTGTCGACAGCAGCGCAGAACTAAGTGACCTGGAAAAATTCCATCATCTGCGCTCAAGCTTAACAGGTGCCGCCTTGGACACAATTTCATCGTTGGAGCTAAACGAAAGAAATTATATGGAAGCGGTAAAATTGTTGAAGAATCGTTTTGATAATAAATTGTTAAATTTTCAGACCCATATAAAGGCCATTTTTTCGCTGAAAGCTGTGGAAGTTTCCCCAGCCATTGGTTTGCGCCAGCTTAGTGACAAATTTAATTCGCACCTGCGAGCCATGCAGACGATTGCCAGTAGAGACCAAATTGCAGATGGGCTCTTAGTATATTTAGCTGCCACTAAAATGGATAGAGATTCCCAAATTAAGTGGGAGGAGAGTCTGGCTGTGAATGAATTGCCGTCGTGGCAGTCCATGTCAAGTTTTTTAGAGCAAAGATGTCGTATGCTGGAGAACTTGGAGAATTCCGTGGTTTGTGCCGGCTCTATTCAGCAAAACAACAAAAAGCAATCATTTAAAAATCGCCACGTACATGTGGCCTCTGGAAGCTCTTCTCCTTTGTGTGCTTTTTGTGATTCAATGGACCACTACATTGTCAATTGTCCACCTTTCAGCAATCTCTCCCCATCTCTTCGTTTCAAAGAGGCAAAGCGTTTGAAATTGTGCCTCAATTGTCTTCGGAAGGGCCATGTGTTAAAAAAGTGCAATTCGGGCTCTTGCAGGCAATGCTCTTCAAAACACCACACAATGTTGCATATGGACCAAACGCCGTCAGCCCAGCCATCTGTTGTAGTGGAACCATCTATATCCCAATCAGTTCTTGTTTCGTCAGCTGATTCATCTGGAAGGTCAGCAACCACGGGTGGAACCGTCCTGTTGGCAACAGCTATTGTCCTCGCCAAAAACAAGTTTGGGAATTTTGTGCCGTGTCGAGCAATTTTGGATTCTGCATCCCAGTTGAACATGATTGCAAATCGTTTTGCAAAGACTCTTGGCTTAAATTGTAATCGAGTCTCAGCCACAGTTTACGGCATAGGTGATGGAAGTATGCTGGTTGAAAAATCTGTTGATTTGGTTGTGAAATCATGCCATAGTGATTTCACCACTTCGTTCGCTGCCATGGTGGTACCAAGCATCACTGACTACAAGCCAAAAATAAATCTCGATGCCTCCAACTGGAATATGCCCAAGAACATTCAATTAGCAGACCCTGCATTTAACAAGCCGGATCATATCGACATGTTAATTGGTGCCGAATTGTTTTTCAATCTGATGTCAGTGGGGCAAATAAAAATTGGTGTCAACCTCCCTGTTTTACAAAAAACATTATTCGGCTGGGTCGTAGCAGGTGGTAGTTTTCAGCCATGTAAATCCTGGTCACTTGCTGTGTCGTATTCCGAGCTTGAGGAAGAAGAAGAGAAGCTTTCAACCGTCGTCAAATCCTTTTGGGAAATCGAGACCAACTTTGTTTATGATGAATCCAGATCTGACAATGAACTCTACTGCGAAAATCATTTTCTAACCAACTTCGTTCGTTTGCCTTCTGGGTCATATTCTGTTCGGCTGCCGCAAATCGAAAGCAGGGGTGTCTCATCACTTGGTGGTTCATATCAGCGTGCATTACAACGTCTAATGTCTTTGGAAAGAAAGTTTCGTCGGAGTCCAGAAATAAAGGCTCAATATACAACTTTTATGCGTGAGTATGCCACATTAAGCCATATGTCGTTAATCTCGCCACAGGTACCCGAATCGAAGTACTACTTGCCACACCACTGTGTCCACAAGTTGGACAGCACATCGACCAAACTTAGAGTGGTTTTTGATGGATCGGCAAAAACCGCAACTGGGCTATCATTAAACGATATTTTGCATTCCGGCCCTACCATACAACCAAAGCTGTTCAATACCTTGGTGAGGTACAGGTTCTTTAAGGTGGCCCTTAGTGGAGACATTTATAAAATGTACAGGTGCGTTCGAGTGTCACACCCTGACGATTACCTCCAATGCATTCTGTGGCGAGAGAACGAGGCGGATGATATCAAAACCTATAAACTGAACACAGTCACCTATGGTACAAAACCCGCTGCATTCCTGGCTATCCGTGCAATGCATCAACTTGCAATCGATGAAGAAGAGAACTTTCCACTGGGTTCCAAAGTGGTTCGACGTGACTTCTACGTAGATGACATGCTTTCTGGTGGCAATACCATAGCAGAGGTCGAAGAGATAAGGCATCAAGTAACAGCTTTGCTTAAAAAGGGCGAATTCTTGATTCGCAAGTGGTGCTCCAATGATCCAGATGCCCTACGGGATGTTCCTGCAGAAGACTGTGAAACATTGTTAAAATTTCATGACGGTACAGATGTCACCAAAACTCTTGGGCTCACTTGGGATCCCCAGAGTGATAATTTCATTTTCTCTTTTACCCCCATTGATGACTGGAAGGTGGTGACAAAGCGGTCCATTTTATCTTCGATTGCCCGCCTTTACGATCCATTGGGTTTGATTGGTCCAGTCATTACAAAGGCAAAAATGTTTATGCAGCATCTGTGGAAACTCAATCTTCAATGGGATGAAAGCTTGCCTCAATCACTACATTCATTGTGGATTGAATATATTTCGAAATTCGATCTGATGCACCGTTTCACATTTCCACGGCATGTTTCAATGGCGTCGGCATCATTGCAGATTCATGGTTTCTGCGATGCCAGCTTGGCTGCTTACGGCGCATGTGTCTATGTGAGGTCCCAATTCAACAGCGTCATTAAATCTGAACTTCTGTGCTCTAAATCGAGAGTTGCCCCATTGAAGACGCTCACTGTACCAAAACTCGAACTTTCAGCTGCATGCCTTCTAGCTGAGCTGATTGATACTGTGGTGAAATCTCTAGATTTTCACTGTGAAATCCATTGTTGGTCCGATTCGATGGTGGTGTTGTCCTGGCTTCGAGAGCTGCCATCCAACTTCAACGTTTTCGTTGCCAATCGAATTTCTCGAATTCAGTCATATGGGACTCGAATTACCTGGCACTACGTTCCAACAAAACTCAATCCAGCAGACATCTTGTCGAGAGGTGCGACACCTGGGGAGCTACTCCATTCATCACTGTGGAAAGGTGGTCCAAACTTCCTGCTGAATGAAGCATCAAACTGGCCTGATACTGCAAGTTATGTGGATGACTTACCTGAGCGTAGAAGACATGTATTGTTGACGACCTCTCTTACTGATTTGTCGATACAGTGTAAGTATCGCAATTCTTTTTTGAAAATGCAACGAATTTTTGCGTATGTTTCTAAATTTGTATATTCCAAATTGAGTGCCCATACCGAAGTATTAACCCCTGACGACATTAGAGCTGGTACTCGCCTCCTGGTTAAAAACATTCAGCTTGTACATTTTTCTGAGGAATACAAGGCGTTGAAATCAGATAAGGAAATTGCATCGTCTAGCAAGTTGTATTCGTTGGCACCTATTATTGATGAGTTTGGGTTAATTCGAGTTGGTGGGCGTCTCCAAAACTCAACCCTGGACTTTGATGCTCGTCACCCCATTATTCTGCCCAAAAAGCATCCGTTTACTGCATCAATGGTGATGCATTTTCATCACAAGCTACTTCATGCCGGAGCTCAGTGTTTGCTGGCTGCAATTCGACAGCAATTTTGGCCAATTGGAGGACGAAAGCTGATAGCTTCCATTATTTCGAAGTGTGTCCGATGTTTTAGAATGAAGCCGAAATTGCTCCAAAACGTCATGGGAAATTTGCCTTCAGACCGAGTAAGGCCAAATAGAGCCTTTCATACAACTGGAATCGATTTTTGTGGGCCATTCTTTTACAAGTCGGAGGTGAAGAGCCGCCCTCCTGTGAAATGCTATATTTGCATATTTATTTGCTTTTCAACAAAGGCAACCCATCTCGAGGTTGTCCAGGATTTATCAACACCTTCATTTTTGTGCTCGCTTCGACGCTTCGTTGCCACGAGAGGCAAACCCAAAACGATTTGGTCAGACAATGCATCAAATTTTGTGGGCGCAAAAAATGAGTTGGATGAATTAAAGCAGATGTTTTCGAGGCAATCACATCTAAATGCCATTCATGATCAATGTCTTGATGATGGCATTGATTGGAAATTTATTCCACCCAGATCCCAAAACTCTTGACACAGATGTCACCAAAACTCTTGGGCTCACTTGGGATCCCCAGAGTGATAATTTCATTTTCTCTTTTACCCCCATTGATGACTGGAAGGTGGTGACAAAGCGGTCCATTTTATCTTCGATTGCCCGCCTTTACGATCCATTGGGTTTGATTGGTCCAGTCATTACAAAGGCAAAAATGTTTATGCAGCATCTGTGGAAACTCAATCTTCAATGGGATGAAAGCTTGCCTCAATCACTACATTCATTGTGGATTGAATATATTTCGAAATTCGATCTGATGCACCGTTTCACATTTCCACGGCATGTTTCAATGGCGTCGGCATCATTGCAGATTCATGGTTTCTGCGATGCCAGCTTGGCTGCTTACGGCGCATGTGTCTATGTGAGGTCCCAATTCAACAGCGTCATTAAATCTGAACTTCTGTGCTCTAAATCGAGAGTTGCCCCATTGAAGACGCTCACTGTACCAAAACTCGAACTTTCAGCTGCATGCCTTCTAGCTGAGCTGATTGATACTGTGGTGAAATCTCTAGATTTTCACTGTGAAATCCATTGTTGGTCCGATTCGATGGTGGTGTTGTCCTGGCTTCGAGAGCTGCCATCCAACTTCAACGTTTTCGTTGCCAATCGAATTTCTCGAATTCAGTCATATGGGACTCGAATTACCTGGCACTACGTTCCAACAAAACTCAATCCAGCAGACATCTTGTCGAGAGGTGCGACACCTGGGGAGCTACTCCATTCATCACTGTGGAAAGGTGGTCCAAACTTCCTGCTGAATGAAGCATCAAACTGGCCTGATACTGCAAGTTATGTGGATGACTTACCTGAGCGTAGAAGACATGTATTGTTGACGACCTCTCTTACTGATTTGTCGATACAGTGTAAGTATCGCAATTCTTTTTTGAAAATGCAACGAATTTTTGCGTATGTTTCTAAATTTGTATATTCCAAATTGAGTGCCCATACCGAAGTATTAACCCCTGACGACATTAGAGCTGGTACTCGCCTCCTGGTTAAAAACATTCAGCTTGTACATTTTTCTGAGGAATACAAGGCGTTGAAATCAGATAAGGAAATTGCATCGTCTAGCAAGTTGTATTCGTTGGCACCTATTATTGATGAGTTTGGGTTAATTCGAGTTGGTGGGCGTCTCCAAAACTCAACCCTGGACTTTGATGCTCGTCACCCCATTATTCTGCCCAAAAAGCATCCGTTTACTGCATCAATGGTGATGCATTTTCATCACAAGCTACTTCATGCCGGAGCTCAGTGTTTGCTGGCTGCAATTCGACAGCAATTTTGGCCAATTGGAGGACGAAAGCTGATAGCTTCCATTATTTCGAAGTGTGTCCGATGTTTTAGAATGAAGCCGAAATTGCTCCAAAACGTCATGGGAAATTTGCCTTCAGACCGAGTAAGGCCAAATAGAGCCTTTCATACAACTGGAATCGATTTTTGTGGGCCATTCTTTTACAAGTCGGAGGTGAAGAGCCGCCCTCCTGTGAAATGCTATATTTGCATATTTATTTGCTTTTCAACAAAGGCAACCCATCTCGAGGTTGTCCAGGATTTATCAACACCTTCATTTTTGTGCTCGCTTCGACGCTTCGTTGCCACGAGAGGCAAACCCAAAACGATTTGGTCAGACAATGCATCAAATTTTGTGGGCGCAAAAAATGAGTTGGATGAATTAAAGCAGATGTTTTCGAGGCAATCACATCTAAATGCCATTCATGATCAATGTCTTGATGATGGCATTGATTGGAAATTTATTCCACCCAGATCCCCACATTTTGGTGGCCTCTGGGAAGCGGCTGTAAAGTCTGCTAAATTCCATTTTTATCGAGCAGTTGGCCTAAACAAACTTACTTTCGACGAGCTACGCACACTAGTCTGCCAAATTTCTGCAATCTTAAACTCTCGTCCATTGTGCCCGCTCTCCGAGGACCCTGAGGACCTAGATGTATTGACGCCTGGCCATTTTTTAGTGGGTGGTCCACTTATTTCAATACCCGAGCCGAATATGTCATGGATAAATTTCGGTCGTCTCAACAGTTGGCAAAAGGTATCGGAATTGCAACAGATTTTTTGGAGAAAGTGGAGTACGTCCTACCTAACGCTGCTACAAGAGAGATCCAAATGGCAGGCTCAAAGTGACAATATATCTGTTGGTGCCATGGTCGTAATAAAAGATGAAAATTTGCCCCCACTAAAGTGGCAAATGGGACGAGTGGAGGAAACTATAAAGGGCGAAGACGGAATAGTTCGAGTGGTGAATGTTCGAACAAGTAGCGGAATCTTTAAGCGAGCCATAACCAAACTAGCCGTACTGCCGATAAGTGAATCAGTTGAAGCCCCAAGACCTTCAACGGGGGGAGGATGTTAACTGCAAGTCCGGCCCTGTTAGTTTGGCTGTTGCTCATGCCCAAAAATTGTTTGCAAGTTATTGTTGCTGTTTTGTGCATCATCTCAATTTTACTACCTGCCTAAGAATCTAAGTTCGCATGCACTTTCACACACACGCCTACGCATGTCTGTCTGGTCGCTGTCTAGCCGCTGTCTGTTCCATTAGATTGGGGATGCACGTTAATGTATGTGTGCGTGTGTGTACATAAACCTTTTTTGTACATGAAGCCTTTTTTTTATACATAAAAGCAGTTGCATTTTTGGTTGCAATTGCATTTTTAGCTTTGCATATGATTACTAGTCTTTCTCGTTAGCAACAAGCAAGTCAATAAAGTGGTTCAATTCGGAACTTAAATTAGTTTGAAAGTTTGTTGTTGTGTTTTATTTTTTCGGATCAAAAAGTCTGTAAAAACTATTACAGACTCAAACAGATGGCCTGTCGCGGAAGCAGCATGCATATATTGGGTTGCCCAAGAAGTAATTGCGGATTTTTTAAAAGAAAGTAAATGCATTTTTAATAAAACTGAGAATGAACTTTAATCAAATATACTTTTTTACACTTTTTTCTAAAGCAGGCTAAAAGTAACAGCTGATAACTGACAGAAGAAAGAATGCAATTACAGAGTCACAAGCTGTGAAAAAAATTTGTCAACGCCGACTATATGAAAAATCCGCAATTACTTTTTGGGCAACCCAATAGTAAAGGAAAATCCGCTGAAACAGCCCTCCACCCTTCACGACCTAATCGGCTACATAGAGGATTCTATCGCTGTCGTTCTCCTCCACAGATATTGGAATTTAATGCTACATCTTATGGCTCTCGACATTGTGGCTACACAAATTGCAGCGACCACTGCCGTGAGCTTAAGGGAGCTTTCTCATTGAGGGAAAGATTTAAAGCACTATAAGAAATATACTTCAGGAAGCTCTACATGCAACAGCAAATTGGGTTACCGAAAGTGGCCCAGGTATAAATCCGTGCAAGACAGAAGTAATTCTTTTCAGCAGGAGATACAAGTTGCCCACAGTGGAACCTGTTTCTTCGGCAGAAGAGAATGTTCCATTTACAGAAAGCGCAAAAACTTGGGTGTTTTTCTGGACAGGAAATTAAATTTCAAATCCAACATTTTGGAAAAGGCAAGAAAGGCAACTCTTGTCCTATACACCTACAAGAGAGCCATTGACAAATGTTGGGGGTTTAGACCGTGTGGCTGGCATTGGGTATATACTGCAGTTGTCAAACCTATAATGCTATTGTATATGGTGTTGTGTTCTGGTGGACGGCGCTTCAAAAGTCCATCTACTGCTCAATACTTAACCGGATCCAAAGGATGATTGTTTGTGCATTACAGCCGCACTGAGGACGACACCACTTGATGCACTGAATTTAATGCTACATCTTCTGGCTCTGACATTGTGGCTAGACAAATTGCAGCGACCACTGCCGTGAGGTTAATGGAGCTTTCTCATTGGTAAGTTGGCGGCTACGAACACTGTGTTAGTCTTGATACAATATCCGATGTTCTAGGCAGTGTTGATTACCCCCTACCTGAGCCGCTTTTTGATAAAAAGTACGGTACTACTCTATTCCTGATAAAACCGATTGGAACTGCGATATCCCTGGTAACAGAAGTAACATAGACTTCTATACGGATGGTTCCTAATTAAACGACCAGGTGAGTTTTGGGTTGTACTCCAAAGATCTATAATTGGTAATATCGAAAAGGTTACCCGACCACTGCAGTGTGTATCAAGCGGAGATCCTTGAAATTAAGGAAGTATTTCTGAACACAAAAGGAGAACGTATTTCTGAACACAAAAACCGCCCTAGACTGTCTCAAATCTCTCATCGAGATGGCTGAATAGTTCAAAATTCACCAGTTCTGAGTGCCGGGCCACAGAGATATCCCAGGGAATTGTAAAGCGCACGAGCTTGCGAGCCTAGGAACTACGCTAGACACTCCACAGATATTGGAATATGTGGGTATGCCTCTAGCGACATATAAGCTAAGTTTTCAGGACCAGGTCCGAAGTACAACGAATGATAGATGGTCACAAAGAGGGGTCTGTGAACATTCCAAAAAAATGTAGCTAAATCTAAACTCAAAAAGGACTACTGCTTTGCTGTCATTGGCAAGCAAATCAGACGTCTCAGTCCTTGTGTCCATCATGACAGGTCACTGTCTAATCGGAAAACATGCTGACAGACTGATGGTTGCCAGCAACAACTTTTGCTGAAGCTGTGAGGACATCGAAGAAGAAGAGACTATAGAACACCTTCAGCGTGTGTGTCCAGCTCTTGCAGTCAGAAGGAGCTTCACTTTAGGTTCTCATTTCTGTGAGAATCTGTCTGATTTAGTGGGTGTAAACATTCGCAAGTTATTGGGCTTTTTAAAGCGATCTGGATGATTCAACGGGAGGATCTAAAAGGCATCTTCCGAAAACGTCTAGGTAAGTCTGATGGCAGACTGCCACTTTAACCTAACCTCTCTCCCCTTCAAACTGGGAATTGCAGCAAGATATGGTGCCTACAACAAATCATGTCAAATATTTCAAATTACAATTTGCTTTGGGCTATTTTGCTGCACATCACTGTCTATAAGTTTTAAATGAAAGAAAAACTAAATTTATTCTTAAATTAATGGCACAGGGAAAAAATATTAAATATATAAAAATTATTCAACGAATTTTAAAATAGTAGTGAGCGCTTCTCTTAGTCGTTTCTTAAAAATCTAATTTTTTCGATATTTGTTTTTTTTTGTTTACTTAAGACCAAGAAAAATTATATATGCATGTATGTATGTATATAAAATTGCACAATTATTTAGTTTTTAATGGTTTTAAAAACCTACATTCGAAGTTTTGATGTGACTTTCAAGATATATGTATGCATTTATTTATTATTGGCATAAAATAATATGATCTACTCATATTGAAATTTTTTCATGATTATTAAGATATAGTACTTGTATGTGGATTAAAAATAAAAAAAAGTATTTTTTACTACTTGCCACTCTATCAGTATCCCATATCCTCAAGTATTTTTAAGGGAATGTACTTTCAGATTTTTCTTGCACCATTTCCATGACATCGTTGCTTTCCGATTTTTTTTTTAAATTAAATATAATATAAAACTTACCTGGCGTGTTATTTCGTGTGTTTTTGTGTATGTGTTTGAAAGTATTGCCGCGAATCAAATTAATTGCTTAAATTTTCGATACGATTTGTGGATAAGCTACCCATTAGGGATGATGCACCATTACCACCGACACCAACACCTACGCCCATGCCAACATTTACTCCTGACATGGTATTAGCACCTGTTGGATTTCCAACACCAACCATACCCCCGGGACCGCCAACAACTCCCACACCAGTTAAATTTGATGTGCCCTCACTTTCACTTTTCCAAGATGAAACCTGTATATGAGGTGGTGGTAAATAATTACGCAATGTTTGCACAATTTGTATGGTATCCATAAGAGCTGAAACATAGAAAGTCGGATATTATTTTTTCCTTTAACGACTTTACTCACAAAACTCCATACTTTTTTGCAATGATTCACTTTGTTTGCCATATGGCTTACACATGGATGGTCTTATATAGGTCTTCATTCGTGCCATGTTACGCATTAACTCGGCAAAGACACGCACTATTTTATCTTGTCCCACTGGCAAATTATCCCGCATACTTAGTTCCTGATTGCTGGAGGACCATGCACCATTATGCAAGGCAAGTAGATCCTTGTTTGATTCCAAAGTTTCTAGATTTGAGCTGAAAGAAGGAAGAAAATGTAAACAACTGAATTAGAAAGCACTTCTTGTCCGGACGATAAAATGTGGAGAATGTCGCAAAGAAAGCAAGAATACCAAATGCCTTATTAAGACCATGAGTGACGAAATAGTACTGAATCTAAAAATGCGGCAAACAAAGGAACCCTGCAGTGCGAAATATCACGTCAGGACAAGGAGAGATGTCGTGAGATATATCTTCTTCCGCAGGAAAACAAAGACTTATTGAAGTAACGTTAGTGTGAGCGAAAAAGGTCGTCGGACTAACGAATGAAAAAGAGACGGAAAAATCAGAGGAATGCGCAGTCCATCCCCAGACTTTAAGTGAAGGTGGTGTTTCCGATTCAGATTCAGACAGCGACAGTGTCAATGAAACAGTCACCGCAGCCGAATCGAGAGATGAGGATAGCGTCATGAGGGCAGTAGTTTGCGAGGGCTTTGCTTAGCGCACAAGAAAACCCAGATAGCAATTCGTGCACGACGCAGGAGACTGAGATGTATGCACCGGAGCGCAATCGGATAGAACTGACATTGCAAATTTTGCCCATGAACATTCTACTAAGGAACAGGGACAAACTTCTCACCTATCAATGAGTGCAGTCCAATTCAAGTTTAAGCTTAATGATAAGGGGTCTCCTTTTTATAGCCGAGTCCGAACGGCGTGCTGCAGTGCGACACCTCTTTGGAGAGAAGTTTTACATGGCATATTACCTCACAAATGTTGCCAGCATTAGCAGGGGAAAGCCACCGATGAAAATTTTTTCTGATGGTTTCGCCAGGATTCGAACCCAGGCGTTCAGCGTCATAGGCGGACATGCTAACCTCTACGCTACAGTGGCCTCCAACTGACACTGACTTAAACAAAAGAGTTTTACACTGCTAAAACGCTGAAAAAGAGCTCCCTGGTTTCATTGGGCGGGGAAAGCCACCGCTGAAAATTTTTTCTGATGGTTTCGCCAGGATTCGAACCCAGGCGTTCAACGTCATAGGCGGACATGCTAACCTCTGCGCTACGGTGGCCTCTAACTGACATTCCAAGCACTTATACAGAAGAGTCTTACACTGCTAAAACGCTGAAAAAGAGCTCCCTGGTTTCAAGTACACTGGGAAGACCAAGCCAAGCCTCTCTCATTGGAGTGTCCAGACAATGTGCTGCGGAGGGAGACAAAATCGGAACAGGAACGAACGAAACGCGCACGGTGCCTGAGTCTTCATGGAAGAGTTCCAAAAAGACGCCACAGCCACCAAGTAAGGAGAAGATGGTCACTGAAAATAGTAAGGAGTCGCTCTCTTACGACAGTGGCAAGGAAGCACAACAGAGACAAGCTTACATATGTAGTAGTTGTTGTTGTAGCAATGTGTTGTACACTGAGGCGGCTGCTTTTGCCGATGAAGGACTCCATCGGGTCAATCCGGTACGAACAACAGGCTGCCATCGATAACAGTAGTGCATCCGGTAGGATTCCATCAGATCATCGGCCCCAAGTGGAGCATCCCTGTGGAAGACCTCTCATTTCTCCACGCCCAACTCTTGGTTTAGCTTATTTAAGACTTGCATCATTCGTTCTGTCACGAATGCGCCGCCCTCATCCTTGATGAAAACCGTCGACTTCGGGGGCTGGGGGATGTCCATATTTCTCACAAAGTCCTTCTTTGCGCCTTAGGGAGTGTGGATACTTCCAACGAGCTTCTTGACGCTATCAATACAATCTGCTGAAGCAAAGCGCAGCATACAGAAGCCCCCTCTATACTCACAGCTCATAATTTGTATGGGTAGACCCACTGCAGAGTTCCACACATGTTCGAAAATCCGCTTGTTAACCATATCCTGCACTTGGGACCGATGATCTGGTGGAATCCTACCAAGTGCACTACTACATAGATTAAACCCCAGTATGTGGTTGTTGTAGCCACATTTTTTGTATGAAGCTTCTGTGTGAGCAAGCTCATTCCGGTCCAAAGGACCAATCGCCGCAGGAACAAGGTTGCCATTGATTATTTAAAGACGCCAATAACTCGCCTTGGCATATCGAGCATCATAGGCACTTAGTAATTGTGCAGGAACCGCTGCCGCCCGGCTTCTCATTGAGACTGTCCGCTCGATACCGCTGACTGTCCGCGACTGCCGTTGAAGCTACTCCGTATGGAGCATTCCATTATCCGCAAGCTGTGGACGCGCCCGGTAGCTTGCAGCTAAGCTTCTCGTGACAGAAATGAACACCACATAGATATTGTGATTAGTGTGGCCTCTCAACAAAATAATTTCCTACCAAAATTTAAGAAAAACCCTACCAAACCAGACCAACAGTTCTACAGGCTAATCCAAATTACTACAAAGAAAAATCTATCAACAAGTTTCATATATAATATATATTAGCAATAAATGATAGAAAAACTATCGTTCCACTATAAATGCATAAAACAGATCTTATCTTACCGTAAAGTTTCCACACTTTTCTGCACCATGGTTTCAACCATATGAGCTGTTGAAGATGAGGATGTTGCAACAGATGATGTGGACGATGTGGCTGAGGATGCCGTTGGCATATCATGACGGCTGCTATGTAACATTGTAGGAGATTGCGGTGGCGGTGGTAATTGATGATGAACGCTGTGGTGACTTGATATAGGAACTCCTTGATTTGGATTGCCCATGGCATTTGCTCCAGAAGACGATGATTGGGATGTTTGTGTTACATGCTGCTGTTGGCCAGCTGCAGCGGCTGCTGCTTGTGATTGCATCAGACCCTGCATTTGCAAATTTGCAGCAACAGCTGCCATTGTGGTGGGATCGAAATGTTTAGGGTCAAGTTGCGATAGAACACGTTGCTTTTCTAGGGCGGATAGATTATTAAACTTTTCAAAACTTTGCTGGGCCAATGCACGATTTTGTTGTTGTTGTAAGAGAGCAGCTGTTAATTGTTGCTGTTGTTGTTGCTGCTGCAGAATGGCCTGATGTTGTTGCTGTTTTGCTGCTGCAGCTGCAACGGCAGCGGCACTAATCTGGGACAATTGTGATTGTTGCTGCTTGGTCAATTGTAATTGCGGTGGCACCTTTGAATGTGCAGAATGTGAAGATTTTGATGATAAATCAACTTCACCCCCACCTCCTCCACCGGCAGAACTACTTGTGGCAGAACTGTTACTGCCCGCTGAACTTGGACCGCTTACTGTGCCTCCTCCACCACCAGCTCCAGGCACATGGCCATGTGGTGGTGGTGGCGGTGGTAAATGGTGTAAAAATTCAGGACTAATTCCCGGAAATTGTTGTTCCATAAAGGGTAGCGGTGAAATGCCTACATGGTTTTTGTAGTAACGACAAGCCGGACTGGGACATGATTGAACCACTTCAATAATAAATTCTTTTTCCATGCCAAAGTTTTCGCGGCCTATAGTGTAGGACTCCAAGACAGCTCGCACAGTTGCATCCACACTCAAGTGTAGACCATGTGGTCCAGACATATGCTTCAACATAACAGCATTTGCAAAGTGCTCAAAGGGCAGGATTATCTTGCCATTTTCCCTCAGCACCAAACGGCCCTGGGAATCAAGTGTCATGCGATTGGCTAATACCCTAAAAGCAATAAAAATGGCACATCAAATAATCAATACGAAAATAAACAGAAGCAACTCCACTTACTGCAAATATCCTGCACTAGGTAGCAAGGCATTGTCCTTGAGGTCAGAGAAACATTGCAAAAGTTCTGCACTGGGATTCCATCCTTTGTTCTGCAAGTACAATTGGAGCAGCATATATAACTTTTCCGTTACATAGCCCGAGCCAGAAATACTAGGATTTCCAGAACCATGATCGGAACCACTGTGACCACTAGGAGCAGGCATACCCCCACCTCCCGTACCCGAGCCCGGAACGACACCCTTGGACAGAGCAGCTTTCATAGTTTCCGATAAATCCAATTTATAGTTATCCGGATAGAAGTTTTTAACGTGGTCCTGTGAAAACATATTCGATGGCCAAAATGACGCACATACACAAATTTCAATAGAAACCACTCACCAGATTATTCATTTTCATTAGGAAGTCTCGTCCAGGAGTCACCGTCTGGCCCTTCAACCAAGGACTATGAGATCTAGCAATTTTTAAAATGTTTTCGTCACCCACGATTTTAACTTAAATTTATTAAATTACTAACTGTTTTCCATAAAAATTGGCTAATTCCTTCGTTTTTTCGCTCTCGAAAACCGGATTTTGCATTAATTTGCTGATTTCTTATAATAAATGAATAAATGTCGTGTCTCTACAAGGATTTGTGCTTGTGAATGATGTCTTACTGACATTTTCCTTATTGTGAATGCACACATTTTGTTTGCCTTGAACCTCCATCCTCACAACCACAGGCATAGCATATAATAGTCATGTTTTGTTTGATGATTTGTTGTATATGACACACTCCATGAACTCAATTCTCTTTCTATGAAAACATGAAATGAAAAGAGTATTTTCATTTTTGTCTTCGTATGTTTTTTGTATTTACCCAGAACAAGAATAGTAAATGCTATGGAAACGAAAAAAAACGTTTCATTTTGTGTTTTTATAGAGAGAGAGTTGAGCCCCATGTATTGAAAGCAGAACTTACGAATAAATGGCACAAAGAAATTGCTATTAAATCAACGGGATGTTCAGGCAATATGTTCAATCGCCAAATTTAATTGAATACCATACAGCGCAAGCCAAGAACAGTGTATATAATTCAAATAAAAAGTCCTATTAAAAACTGCCACCATTAAATAGGGCTAGTATTGCAAGCTAAAAACTATTTTTGGAAAATTTTCAATAAATTTCGATTTAAATTTTTGGGTTTGAGAGGAGCGATTACCTGCATACTACACCGTCAAATAACGTAAACTGTGTTTTATTCTTGTACTATATTAAATTTGCAATGAAATTTGTATGAAAATGGCATCTGTTCTGGATAAATTACCAGTGCAGGCAAGATATTGGGTTGCCCAAAAAGTAATTGCGGATTTTTCATATAGTTGGCGTTGACAAAAGAGAAAAAACAGAAAAAAGAGTAAAAAAATATATTTGATTAAAGTTCATTCTAAGTTTTATTAAAAATGTATTAACTTTCTTTTAAAAAGTCCGCAATTACTTTTTGGGCAACCCAATATAATAATTTAACGGTACACTACCTGGTAATTATGACATAAATACAGGCTTATGTGAAACATCTGTTGTCAGTATTGCCATGATGTTTCTCACATTTCTTGCAGAAATACTTCTATTGTGAATGATAAAAACAAAAATTAAACCCAATTATTTATACAACTGCGTGCACAAATCTTTATAAATTTTATTTGACTGTTATGTCCACATATTTTTTTCACATTGTAGTTTGAATTTTGCAACTATTTGCACGTTCTCCTCGTGGCAAACAAACAGACTTGCACAGGAAACCTTTTTTGGGTTTTTTTTGCTCTTTACTTATCTCTCCAGCACTAAAATAAAACAGCAGTTATATCGTCTTAAAAACCATCTAGTACTAACTACTCATTCGTTCAAGGCTGGGTCGGGTTTTTGGAAAAAGCCACTAAAAATAAACTTCATTTAAAAAATTGCATGCAGATTTGTCTTCAAATGTGAAGGATCCATAACTTCGACTTCGCCAACCGTTTCTATTGTGTTCAATGTGAATAGATATGGACAGCTGTCGAAATCCGAAATCCAGCTGTCAATTTTTGTGTTTGTTTACAAATACACGTGCCAAACGAACTGCGTAAAACTGAATTTCGTTTAAACTTTAATTTTCTTGCAAAAATGAAGGTAAAAATGATAAGTCGTAATCCGGATGATTATGTCCGTGAAACGAAAAACGAGCACCATAAACGTAAGTTGCTTAAAGCTTATTTTTTGGTAATATATATACCTTTTTACTTCGTTCACATTTCTAGTACCTCGCAATTATGATCCTGCTTTGCATCCCATGGAATCATCCCGCGAGTACGTTCGAGCCTTAAATGCCACAAAGTTAGACAGAGTTTTTGCTAAACCTTTTGTGGGTAATTTAAGTGGTCACCGAGATGGGGTCTCCTGCTTCGGCAAGCATCCTAAACAATTGTCGACTCTAACGTCTGGGGCATATGACGGCGAAGTACGTGTCTGGGATTTGGCGAATCGCGAAAGTGTACGCAGCTTTGTGGCCCACGAAGGCTTTGTTCGAGGCATTTGTTACGATGTAACCGGTGAACGTTTCTTTACGGTGGGCGATGACAAAACCATAAAGGTGTGGAATTCCTCGGCACCTGACGTAGGCGAAGATGAAGAACCAATCAACACAATATTAAGTCGCACCATGATCACAGGCATTACACATCATCGCAAAGAACCAAAATACGCAACATGTGGCGAAGTCTGTTCGATTTGGGATGAGAGTAGAAATGATCCACTCAAAAATTTAAAATGGGGTGTTGACACTCTGCATGCGGTGGCCTTTAATCCGGTGGAAACTTCCATATTGGCATGTTGTGGAAGTGACCGTTCCATTATCTTGTATGACCAACGCGCAGCCAACCCCCTAAGGAAAATGGTATTGACCATGAAGAGTAACAAATTGGCATGGAATCCCATGGAAGCTTTCAATTTCAGTGTGGCAAACGAAGACTGCAAGTAAGTGCAATTCATATATTTTAACAAGAAATATAAAATAAAAATTTTTATTTTCAGTCTCTATACTTTTGATACCAGACAGCTGAAGAATCCTCTAAAAATCCATTTCGACCATGTGTCAGCAGTCACCGATGTAGACTATTCACCCACTGGCAAGGAAATTGTTTCCGGCAGTTACGATAAGACAATTCGCATTTACAACGTTCACCAGAGTCATTCGCGTGATATTTATCACACCAAACGAATGCAACATGTCGTTTGTGTGGCCTGGTCCTTGGACAATCGTTATGTGTTTACTGGATCCGATGAAATGAATATCCGTATGTGGAAGGCTAAAGCTTCTGAAAAATTGGGTGTTATACGTCCTCGTGAACGTGTTGCCTTCAACTATCAGGAGGCATTAAAGGAGAAATATGCAGCACATCCACAAATCAAACGTATTGCCAGACATCGTCAAGTGCCACGTCACGTATTGAATTCGCAAAAGAAAATGCGAGCTGTCAAGGACAAGGAGTTACGCAAGGAAGCCAATGTACGAAATCATTCGAAACCGGGCTCAGTGCCATTTGTGGCTGAGAAGAAGAAGACTGTACTGAAGGAGGAAATTTAGAATAGCTTTGATTCAAATATGCTTTAGTTAAATAGGATATAAATTGTTTTAAAAAATAAACCATTTTCTTTTTGTATAAACCACTAGTGCGTGGCTGTGAATGACCGACCACTAATAAAGGACCACTGTCGAGCATGACTTTATACTGGGATAATCGTGATTGACAGGGACAGTCAGACTTATGCAGGGTGTGCCATGAAGAGGAGTTGAAGACATTTGAGCACCTCGCAATTTCTAGAGAACACAGAATTATGGGTGGATAAAAGAGGTCTGTCTCTCACCGATTAAAGTTTCTCTCCGGTCCGCCTTGATCCCTACTTTCGTCTGCTGGTTTCTGTTATATCTATTAACTCCTCGACAAAGTTCGTGCTGCCTC
Source organism: Stomoxys calcitrans (assembly GCF_963082655.1). Taxonomy (NCBI): domain Eukaryota; kingdom Metazoa; phylum Arthropoda; class Insecta; order Diptera; family Muscidae; genus Stomoxys; species Stomoxys calcitrans. The sequence continues at coordinate 91,393,420 of NC_081555.1, read as the reverse complement.
CAGAACGATTTGGGCTTAAATCGTGAGTCGTGTGATCACAGGCAACAATCCTAGCTTTGTAAGAGTTTCAACTGTCGAAACAAAGTTGAGCCAAAACTAATCAGGTTTGCCGATGGAAGCTTACCTCTCCAGTTGCAATGATTCGCGGTCTATCCCCAAAGACTGCGTTCACTGTTCAGCGCTTCTGCTGCCGTGTCTGCGTGAATCTATCTAGAACAACTACAAGGGCTGCCTGGAGGTTCTCTCTTGTAGTGCTGAATCACAGGAACCTCTAGATGTATAGAACCTTCTTCAAATCTCTGGGTAGTGGATGCCTATCCACAATATGCTGATAGCTTAAACAGCAAAAACACATGCTAACCTCTGCGCCACGGCGGCCTCGTACAAGCGTACTTTGTGAAAGATTAAAATCTAAAGTCAATGAGATAATTGAGCCCTATCAATGCATCTTTAGACCTTGTAAATCCACCATAGACCAGATATTCACACTTCGCTAAATACTGGAAAAGACCCGGGAAAGACAAATCAACACCTACCATCTCTTTGTTGACTACAAAGCCCCTTTCGATAGCCCTATACATTGAAATATATGGCAAGCCTTGTCTATGTTTGGTATCCCTTCAAAACTTATAAGACTCTGCAGGATGACACTTGCTGATGCACGTTCCTCAGCAAGAATGGGAAAGAATCTTTCCGAACCATTCAATACCAAACGAAGTTTCAGACAAGGAGACGTGTGATCTCTTCATTATCTACCTTGGCACCGCCGTAACCGAAACGAATGTCACCAGTTTTGAGATAAAGCGAAGAATAATATTGGCAAACAGATGCTTATTTGGATTGAGTAAGTAGTCTACAAGCAAGGTCACCTCGACGGACGATGATAACACTATACAAGACACTGATACTACCCGTGTTATTATATGGTTCCGAGGTATGGGTACTTTTGAAAGCAGACGAAGCAGTGCTAGGAGTGTTTGAGAGAAAGATTCTTCGTAAAATTTATGGACCAGTTTGAATTGATGGAGAGTATCGGCGTCGTATGAACCACGAAATGTATGAAGGCGTTAGCATAGTTAAACGTTTCAAAGTAGAACGATTGCGTTGGCTAAGTCATTTGCATAATGAATGAAGATGCTCCAGCGAAGAAGTCTTTTGAAGGCAATCAAACCGGGACGGCCAAAAGGCCGATGGAGAAAGGTCAGAGACACCTAGAATCATGGTGTCAGAAATTATAAAAGGAGCGCAGAAGATCGAGGCGATTGGAAAGCTATTCTAAGTTCGGCTAATGGGACAAATGTTCTGTCCCTGCTCATAAAATAAAAGGATTCTGGATTCAGTATGATCGGAGCAGCGCGAATTTTGGGCAGCATTTGGGGTATTCAATCGGCGGATTTCTTCCCAGCATTATGTACAGCTGAGGAAGGTGACACTTAACTTAATTGGCGATTGGTATATTTCCTGTAGCCGTCCCAATCGTCATTTTTCTGATTGATATACATTCGGCGTTTAAGGTTTTCTCGTTCTTTCTTTTCTACCTTCTTCAAGGGCGAGCAAAATGAGCCCAAGGTCACCAAGTGAAGCCATTAGTAACCGAGGTGGCTGGTCGCCTGCTCTCCCACCTAACCTAAAGTAGATTCAGCATATTATTGTATCGCTTGTACTTTAATTGTAAATTTTATTCAATTCTAGTAACACATATTTAAAAAACCAACTAATCTATTAAAAACACAAAGAATATACAATACATAGTTCATTGTAATAAAATAACAACAACAACAAAACGACGTAAGTACTAAACTTAAAGTAAGTAAAAGTTATGTGTTATGGTATATGGTATCATATACCACAATCAAAAATTCATTGCATCCGAATGCCTAAGTACTATATGTGCCTAGGTACAATTAATAATATACCCTATAATTTTTAAATACGTTTAAATATTAGCTTGAAATTGGTGAGTTATTTCAAGCAATATTTAAATGCATATTAAAAATATCTAAAACTTCCTGTAAAATAATATTATGACAAATAGATGTACCCATATCCATAAAAATCGAGTATGTACAAAGTTCCCCCTTTACGAAACAATATGTCTAGAGTTGAAGTTTCAGAGCTCGTATTAATGTCATATCGGACACAGATAGTGTAACAGCTCTTCTATGCATCGTCAACATGTAAGCATCTTGAAACACTTGAGTTAAGAACATTTCCGTCGCCTCCTGAAGCGCTTGCAGTGCCACTGCCGTATAGTGTGTCACATTGGTTGTAAAATCCATGGTAATCTCACGCACTACACGTGCAAAGGCAACTCTTGGTATTTGATGATCTGAAATAGGAACTGGAATAGGAAAAAAGAAATATAAACGGGCATATCTCTATACTTACCCACAGAACTTTGCAATTTTCGTATTTCCCTTAAATTGGCTTTCTGAAGTTGATAAGGAGTCTTGCGTTTACGACGAGCTGCGCCTTTTACTGGGCTTTTGGGAGTCGATGTTGTGTTGCGTTCCTTCCGATTGGTAGAGTTGGTCAGTGTGAACTGTAGCTCCCCACGAGCTCTAGCTGCCCGGCTAGTGGTTGGCAAGATTTCGTATGGGTTCTGGATGGGTGATAATTCTAGAGGTGAGGAGATATTGGATTCACTGACTGATGCATCACCTAACGTTCCTACTCTTCTGATAGCGGCACTTCGTTTTGTGCTCGATAATTTTCTGGGTGACATTTTCAATAAATTTTGTTAGTTTAAATTTGAGCGTCGCTTTTGAAATGCAAAACCAAAATTGATTAGTCCATTCACAATATCGCAAAACTCAGTGTTGTATTCAAGTGCAATACTAAAGGACGGTTATAACGATGAAATTAGGAAACTTAGATAAATTGAACGATTTTTCAGACATATATAAAAATTGATCGGTACACAGCTACCAACCGGCGGTATGTACCCGTTGCATACCCATGTTGCATGTACTCGGCAGTACCGGGCCTGACTGCTATCCCCATGCACGCCATGTAAGGGTCAGTAGCGCCAGGCGTAGGCATGATGGGTATATATTGCACGAAATTGTGTATCACGAAGGCCAATCCCCCAACTACATTTCTTGAGCGATCCTTACGTAGCACATTGTATCCGTGACTACTGTGCAAGCTGCAGGTGTTGGTCAGTTTTGTCTCCTGGATCGCTGCGACCAATATATCTTTCCGACTCATGAAATCCACAATCTCATCGATCTTGCCACGGAGACCGTTGCAGTTTAGCTGCAAAAACGTACATTTCCCGGCACTGGCCTGACAATATTGGAGCTGGGATGCTCCCGTTGCGGAGAGTTCGGGTGGGTCAAATAGTCCGACAACGAGGACGCAGAAGGCGACGACGCTTGTGACCCGTTGCTGGCTATGTTCGCACAGCACTTTGCGACATATCCATCGGAAATGAACCCACTCCATGCACCGGTTACACCTTATCGACACCGACCGATGATGGAGGCGGTTCAGGCAATCCGAATAGAACGAGGGTCCGGGGTTCTTTTCAATCCCGGCACGGACTAGAAGTGTGCGGAGAAGGGACTCCGGGATGTGCCTCTCCCATGACGAAAAAAGACAAACACGTACACTGAGGTGGCAGCCCTTGCCGATGAGGATTCCATCGGGTCAAACCGGTGCGTACAACCGGCTGCCATAGGATTGTAAGGGCTGTTGTACCAATTAATGGTGATTTTCACTACATGCTAACAAAATAAAACACAGTCTACTAAGTCCAAGTATGCACTGGAAAGCTTAAAAAAACGAAAATTCTTAATTATGTGCACCAATTTCAATAAATTGTATTCCATTAATTTCATTTTATTCAACCATACTTAATTAAAACAGGGCTAACGTGGCTACTTGCATAAATCGAGTATTCGGTATACTCGAACTGCAAGTTATTCGATAACAAGGCGATATTAGCTAAATCGAAACAGCTGAAACACAATAAAAAATAAAAAAAAATTGTAAGTCCTAAAAATTTTTGCAACAATATTCTACAATAAAATAAGAAAAAAATCCTACATAATCCAACACAGAATAATGTACCCTTTCAGATTTCCACATATACAGGGACATAGGAATTGAACGGTTATTTAGAACATATAAACAAGCAACTGGTGGAAAATATTGGTCCTTGTTTTTTTTTTCATCCCTTTGTGTGTTGTGACCTAGGGCATAGGGAAAAATGAACTTACAGTCGCTTTTTAGAGATTTCAACCCCAGGTAAAAAACAATTCAAGGTTTTTTTTATTAAACAAATAAACTTTTTTGTTCTGCTTGCAGCAAATTCATTGTACATTGCAGCCTATTTACATTCTTTACTTTATTCGCTTTACGTTTGGATGGTTACGTCGATTGGCCTTGGTATGCTATTTTTACACCGTTATGGATATGGAAAGCTGTAGCAGCACTGGGAGCTACTATAGGTGCTATAGTTTGGTGTAGATATCCTCATTACAGGTAAGTTAAAATAAAAATATTGTACTATATTTGTAATTGTTGAATTGTGCTGTCGCATAAATGCTTAATGACAGAATTAGGATGTTTTCAAAAATTGGTGTTCTGAAAAAGCAGTAGTGTATTATTAGTGTCCCATGTGATTTTGTAACAAGTCATTTTTGCAAGACGAGGAACCACTCGACTCATTTTCGTGGTGGAAGCACGTTAATAGACTTGTTAGTATTGCTCTCCGAGAGATCCAACTGCTACAGGACAGGGATTGATGCTGGTGTGTTGGATGTGTCCCGATTTGAGCCTGGTATCACATGGCACCCGACTCTTTTTAACTGCCTAGTCAATCCTCAACGACTTAGGGACAGATCGCTCTGAACGTACACAAACTTAGGGCATGACAGCCGGTTGTTCGTACCGGATTGACCCGATAGAGTCCTTCATCGGCAAGGGCTGTCGCCTCAGTGTACAACAATATCAATCTACTTAAATGCAGATTTCCTTAATCTTAATAAATAACAGAACCCAGCAGATGAAAGAATGAATCGCAATACACTGCTATAACAACAACTACAATAGGGTTGTGAAAGCGAGGTGTTGCCAAAAGTCTTTCCCTACATAAGTTCAGAAGGACAAGGGACGAAAGAAAATGTAGACGGAAAGAGTATTCCAGTCCTTGGGTGGTATCCGTATAGTAGATCCTCACCTCTCACCCAACTGCTTTTCATTCCCCTAAGCCTTGGAGTCCTTCATTCGCTTTCAGCCCGTCCCTTATAATGAGCCCAGCCTCATTATAAGGGAAATTCCAAATTAGAACCAAAGAGCCTTGGACACTTAGTGTATCAGCCCCCGCAATGTTGTTGATGTAGAAAAATTCTTACATGTGAACGTATCTATCCTTGTCAAGCTCTATAGGTGAGCAAGCTTTTACTGGTCCATAGGACCGATCGCTGCTGGAGTGTTATGGCCATTGGCTATGTAAAGGCGCCAATAACTCGTCTTGTCATATCGAGAATCACATGCACTCAGCAAGAGCCGGTACCGGCCGGCTTCTTACTGAGACTCTGGGATACCGTTGATTGCCAGCGAGTACAGGTGAAGCTGGAGCATTCAGCTGGGCTTCTTGAGATAACAAAGAACACCACACAAATTGGAGCTCAAAGTTCCAGCCTGTGTCCGTTATAGTAGCAAACTATAGTCAATAGTCTTCAGCATCGTGCCAGTCTAATAGGGGATGCCTTTCGTGCCCCCAAAGTCGTGGTCATAGCCAATAGTCTTAGCCCTTGCAGTTATCGTAGAATGCATATATACTACCAAAACTCGAGCAAGCATTGGCTTACTAATTTCTTTGCTTAGGCTAACCGCCCTGGAGGCCTTTCTTGGCTTAAAAGGGTGATTTTTTAAAAGCTATAAGAAAGTTTTTCAAAAATATAACACATAAAACACAGAAAAATGCATGAAATCTTTATTTGAATCAATAGTACGGTCCACATAATTTAATATTTGAAGATTAATTCATGTAAATGTTGACCGCGATCATCCGCTTAGTCCAATTTTGGCATAATCTTTCCAATATTTTAATCGGCATATGGGACCGTCTTGTTGAAACCACATGTTATGAAAGTCAAGCTCTTGCATTTTAGACAAAAAAAGTTGGATAACATCTCACGGTAGTGTTCACCATTCACAGTAACGTTACAATTTGTATCATCTTTGAAGAAGTACGTTCCAATGATGCCACCAACTCATAAACCACACCAAACTTTTTCTTGGTGCTTTCGTAGCTCTTGCAATGCTTCTGGCTGATCTTCTCTCAACAATCGACAATTCTTCGTCGTAAAATGAAACAAGAGTGAGATGAACTTTCTTAACAGAGCACGCATTTTGATAGTGAAGCAAAACACGTGAGTTTAAACCAGTGTTGATAAAAAGATAATAGCTTAAAAATAAACAGTCTTTATACCAATTCCACCGTGGAGGCCACCGTAGCGCAGAGGTTAGCATGTCCGCCTTAACGCTGAACGCCTGGGTTCGAATTCTGGCGAGACCATCAGAAAAAATTTTCAGTGGTGGTTTTCCCATCCTAATACTGGCAACATTTGTAAGGTACTATGCCATGTAAAACTTCTCTCCAAAGAGGTGTCGCACTGTGGCGGGCCGTTCGGACTCGGCTATAAAAAGGAGGCCCCTTATCATTGAGCTTAAACTTGAATCGGACTGCACTAATTGATATGTGAGAAGTTGAGGCCACCGTAGCGCAGAGGTTAGCATGTCCGCCTTAACGCTGAACGCCTGGGTTCGAATTCTGGCGAGACCATCAGAAAAAATTTTCAGTGGTGGTTTTCCCATCCTAATACTGGCAACATTTGTAAGGTACTATGCCATGTAAAACTTCTCTCCAAAGAGGTGTCGCACTGTGGCGGGCCGTTCGGACTCGGCTATAAAAAGGAGGCCCCTTATCATTGAGCTTAAACTTGAATCGGACTGCACTAATTGATATGTGAGAAGTTTACCCCTTAGTGGAATGTTCATGGGCATAATTTGCATTTACACCAATTCCTGCATTGTATGATTTTTCTAAATATTGGTGGGATGCAAATGTAATAGCAAAGTTTGCATATAGAGTTCATTCGTTGTTGACTTTACAAAATGCTGCATTCCGGGGCCCCAGAGTTATTGTAAATATTTGATAATGATTATTCCACATACTTACATTTGCAAATAATTAATTGTGTGTAATTTTTTTTTCTTTTATTCTCTTTAGACTTGAAGGCGACTCCTACACTCAGTTTAAGGCTATGTTAATTTCATTGTCTCTTCATTTGATATTGCTAATGTTTGAGTTGCTAGCCTGTGACAATTTGACCACAAAGCGTCATCTATGGGTCCTTGTCTTCATTCCACTCATCTTTGGTTCGGTGGCCAGTGTCGGTGCTTGCGTATGGGCTGTCAAGCATGACAGATCGTTTGAATTGGAACTATTTTTGGCGGTAAATGCTTTGCAGTTTGTATCGCTTCCATTGAAATTGGATCAATTTGTAACATGGAATTGGGAAGTGGTTTTTGTGCCCATGTGGATTGTGATTTGCTTAAGTTTAGTTAGTAAGTATATGACTTCAAATGTATTTGAGAATGTAATTGTTTAGTATTTAACATTGATGTTTCTTTTCTTAGCTGTCCTTTACAGCATTATATTCTGTGGGATTATGATGAGAACACCGGAAATTTCCTTGCAACAGAAGAAAGCAGCACTAAATGCCGCCGTTGGCAATGTGTGTACCGTGTTGCCATTGCTATTTTTCCAGGTAATACTACTAATGCTAATGTGTGTTTAAAGTTTTGCTGAAAATATTTCTCTTTTTTCGTAATAACAGGTTGTAATTTGTGACAAACTTGAAGGCGAATTGAAATTTCCCTATATTGTAATCTTCTCCCCCTTGTTGGCCTCGATTTTTGCACTTATTGTTCTAAGTTTTATTGCCAAAGGCGGCAACAAATGGTGGTTTGGCATACGAAAATCTTTTAGCCAATTTTTATTGTCTGCTATGCCGTTCCTTCAAGAATATGGCAATATTTCCTATCATTCCGACAATAGTAATGCTCAACAAACCCAGCCATTGGGTTCGTCGTCGTCAACCGCATCATCATCATCAAGTACCGCACATTTGGATAGGCACAGCAAGAGTAAAAAGGGCAAAAATGATAGTATGAAACCAGTGGTACCTATTATAAGTATTGATCTGCCCGATTAATCAAATGCAATTGCAAATGTGTAATTGTAATGTTGAGTATTTTTACTAGATAAGAACTTACTACTACTACCACTACAAAATAGTTGCATTATTTTTTTATATTTTTTTTAACAATTGTTTTCATCTTATCAATTTTACAAATTATTAGTATTTTAATGTGGGATCACATGCAGAGCAATGACAACAAACTCTTGTTGTTCAGCATGTCATTGCTGGATCTGGCGAATAATCATATACCCTTGTTGGAAGCAAATACTTTTGTACGATCAATGTTTTCTCATTTGGAACTAAACACAGGAAACTAGAAAAAACTAGAATCTTCATTATTTTGTATTAATTTGAATTTACTTACATAAGGTTACACCAGCCAGTTAAATAAAACAAGAATCTAATGTGGCTAATGTTTTGTTAAAAAATTATGTAATTTTTTTCGTAGAAAAACCACACTAAAAAATATGTCATTGTATACATAAAACATGAATACACATCCATAAATGTATAGTAGATAAGAAATTATAATGTAGAATATTAGAAAATAAAAAATATTAATGAGAAAATTAATTAACAACAAATGTTGTGTAATGGTCGCAGAGAACCAGGTGAATTATATGCTGCGTAAAGATCGCGCATTCAATGTTGGTGAAGTACTGGCATTTTTAAAACAATTTTCTGTGCAGTATTGTCGCCTGTGCTTGGCCCAGTGACCCCTAATTGGAGTCTATAGGGGTAGCAGCCAAGTCTGGTACAGCCGAGATAGAGATATACAACCTGAATATAATACCGGTCGGTAGTTGCACCCTAGGTTCTAAGCCTGACATCATTTACCTGTTGTCTGCATATAATCGTTTCATGTTGGGATACAATAATGCGCATCAAGAATTATGATACTCTCTTCTAGGCAACAGGCAGAGTGGCATCACTTTGGCAGAGCAGAACAAATAGATGGCTTCTAGTTTTTTTTTATGGTGAATGAGAATGCCCTCAACGGAATTATGGGTGATTGCAACAATTCGCCATTGCGTGGGGTGGTCTGGTAAATGATGTTTCTTGGCAACACATCATTTCGTTGGGATCAGACCGCCAAAGAGGAATTTGTGTTGTGGCAAGAGTACACTCAGTATGAGTGTACTGAGCGCCGCTTGTTGTTGTTGTAGTAGTAGCAGTGTGTGGTACACTGAGGCGGCAGTGTTAAAAGACGTGTTTTATATTCAAAAACAAGCAAACGAACGAAAAATTTTATTTTTCAATATACATACAAAGGGTAGTTTTCATAACTAATATTTCATAGCATACTACCATACATTATAACAAAGTTTATTTATTTAAAGTACAATCTTCATTTCCAACACCCCCATTAGATTGGTCTTTAAAGCCAAGTAAATTGCAACAATGGATATGTTTGGGAGCCGGCAATCCTTTCGTCAGTATGTCTGCCACCATATCTCTAGTTTGAATGTAAGCAATCTTAATTTGGTCTTCTTCAATTAATTCTCTAACAAAGTGATGACGAATGTCGATGTGCTTTGAGCGAGCATGAAATGTATTATTATGTGATAAACAAATAGCACTCTTATTATCGCATTTGATTTCAATGGAGTGAATTTCATCAAGTTCTGTGAGCAAGGATTTAAGCCACATTGCTTCTTGTGCTGAAGTCGATAATGCCATGTATTCAGCTTCGGTGGTAGAAAGAGCTGTAGTCTGTTGCTTCTTTGAATTCCACGATATTGGCCCATTTTGAAATTTAAAAACATAACCAGTGGTTGACTTTCTGTCATCCACATCACCAGCCCAATCAGCATCAGCAAATCCATCTATTTGACTAGATCCATCTTTACTGAATTGCAGTGCATAATGACTTGTCGCCTTAAGGTATCGGAAAATTCTTTTTACAGCTTGCCAGTGTGCTTTACCATAATTTTTATTAAATCGTGAAAGCACCCCCACTGCATATCCAATATCTGGCCTTGTCACCTGCGCTGCATACATTATGCTTCCGACTGCTTCTTGATACGGTATGGTTTTCATTTCGTTTATTTCATCTTCTGTGGTAGGACACATATTCTTGGTAATTTTCTGGTTGATGTCAATTGGAGTCGAAATTGGGTTGCATTGATCCATGTTGAACTTTTTCAGCATATCTTCAATGTATGAATTCTGATTCAACCATAGCTTTCCATTCTCACGATCCCGTGTTAATTTCATTCCTAAAATATAGTGGGCTGGACCTAAGTCCTTCATCTTAAAACATTTTGAGAGTCTTTCTTTTATGTACTCTTTACTTCTTTGATTATTTGAAAATATCAAAATGTCATCGACGTAAATTGCCACGTACGTTTTCTCTCCGTTTTGAGTTTTGAAATAGATGCATGGCTCTGTTTTGGATTGTGTGAGACCAATTTTCTTCAGAGTTTCATCTAACTTTCTATTCCAAACTCTACTCGCCTGTTTTAAACCATATATGGATTTCTTTAAGTGACATACCTTACGTGTGTCCGATTTGCAACCTTCTGGGATTTTCATGTAAATTTCTTCTTTTAGTTCACTCTGAAGAAACGCTGTCACAACATCCATTTGATCTATGTCCAAGTCATGACGAACGGCCAGGCTGAGAAGAAGTCGAATGGATGAATATCTCACAACTGGTGAGAACGTTTCGCTATAATCAATTCCTTCCTTTTGTGAATATCCTTTTGCCACAAGTCTGGCTTTGTAACGCTCGATTTCACCGTTAGAATTTCGTTTTATTTTGAACGTCCATTTGCTATCAATTGCATTCCTTCCTGGTGGTAAATCAACAATTTCCCAGGTTCCATTTTCAACAAGTGCATTTAGTTCGTCTGATATAGCCTTTTTCCAATGTTCTCTATCAACACATTTTAAAGCTTCTCTCATATTTTTGGGTTCCTCAGAACATTCTATGAGACTTACTTGCGCATACTTTGGATTAGGCTTCATAGTCCTAGACGATCTTCTTAATTTCGGAGATGCGGTTCTACTGTCATCAGATGAACGGTTATCCACACATTCCTTAAACTCATCTTCAGAAATTTGATCAGAAATGTCCTCATTCTCTTGACCATCCGCTTCGCGAATGTTAGGATCTTCTTCCCCCACTGAATCGCATCCGAAATCTATTTTGTAAAATATAATATCACTTTCCCTCTTTGGGTCATCTAAGAATTCAGATTCCAGAAATTTCACATCCCTGCTCAATGAAACATTTCCAGTTTTAGGATCAAAAAACCTATACGAATTCGGATGTTGTGAATAGCCAACGAAAATCACTTCTTTGCCTTTTGGATCCAACTTTTTGCGTTTCTGCTTTGGGACTTGAACAACGGCCTTGCATCCAAACACTTTTAAATTCTTCAAATTTGGTTTTCTCCCATACCATGTTTCATAAGGACTAAGGAAATTTTGGCGCTTACATGGAGTTCGGTTTATTAAATAAACTGCAGTATTTGCAGCCTCAGCCCAGAAAGTTTTTGGTAGTTTTGAATCAATAAGAAGGCATCTGGTTTTCTCAATGATGGAACGATTCATTCTCTCTGACTTACCATTTTGTTGCGGTGTGAACGGCACCGTGGTCTGATGTTGAATTCCATTTTGCACCATGATGCTTTTCATTTTAGCATTGCAGAACTCGGATCCATTGTCACTTCTAAATGCTTTAATTCTTTTACCAGTCTCATTTTCAACTTGATTTTTGAACTCCAAAAACTTCTCAGAGACTTCACTTTTCTTCTTTAAAAAATAAACAAAAATTTTCGATGAAAAGTCGTCAACAAAAATTAGCATGTATTGTGAGCCCGCAAAGGATGGACATTCCATTGGACCACAAACGTCACTGTGAATCAACTCCAGGAGGTCAGTTGTACGATTGGTTGTTTCATAAAAAGGATATCTTGCAAATTTCCCTTTATAGCATGTAACACACTCGAAGTTACAAGGTTCAAAGCAAATTCCATCAACAGCTCCAGAAGCCATTTTCTTCAAAATGTCATTATTCACATGCCCAAAACGCTTGTGCCACATCTGAACTTGATTTTCTTGAGTCTTTCCTGCTAAAGCCTTATGATTCGAAGTCTTTAATTGAAACATACCATTCACATGATTTCCAGTAGCAATAATTTCCTTGTCATTGGTGATAACCTTACAGCCATTATTAGTGAAACGAACTTCGTGTCCCTTTTGTACTATTTTCGATACTGACAAAAGGTTTAGACATAATTCTGGAACAAACAGTACATCATTGAGCTCAACAGACTCCCTGTTCGCAATTGTAGGCAAATCTATATTTCCAACTCCTTTTACCATCATCTTGGAATTATTTGCAACTGTCACCTCAGCTACTTTTGGTTCAATATTACCATTAAACAATGCCTCATTGAACGACATATGAGCCGATGCTCCAGAATCAAAATACCAGTTCTCTTTTCCGGCACTACTTACCGAAAAGGAACCAATCATTGCATTTGACTTTTTCTTTGTGGTATTTTTGTTTGGGCACTTAGCAGCAATATGTCCAAATTTTTGGCAATTAAAACATTTTGGACCCTTTGGTTTTTGCTTCTGACGACTATTGAGTGCTAAATTTTCATCATTTTGGATGCGCACGTCCTGTAAAAGTTTTAGCTTAATAGAATCTCCTGTGATTTTCATTCCAGAACTTTGAATGCCCATTATCATTGGTTTATATTCCTCAGGAAGACCAGCCAGCATCATTGAACCAACCCATTCTTCATCCAATTTCAAGCCAGCACTTCTAAGCTTATGTGCACTCGTCAATATATCATTTACATACCCATCCACGGACGCAAAATTATTGAGTTTTGCAGAACAGAACCTCTGGATAAGACTGACTCTTCGTACCAAACCAGAATCGGCAAAGACTTGATTCAAAGTATCCCATATTTCTTTGGCATTCTTGCACTCTCGAATATGTGGATACACACATTTGTCCACCAGCATAATTAGCTCTGCTCGGGCTTGAATATTTTTCTCCTCTTTGCTCTCGGTTCCCTCTATAGACTTCCATAGATTCTTCATTTGAAAATATGCCATTACGGCAAACTTCCAATCTTCGAAATTTTCATTTCCACGCAGCTTTTCTATAGCAGTATTATTCGTTGCCATTGCTAGTAAGTAATAACGTATCTTACAAATCACACTTCAATTATTTTACGCGTTCAGGCCCATAACCTGTTAAAAGACGTGTTTTATATTCAAAAACAAGCAAACGAACGAAAAATTTTATTTTTCAATATACATACAAAGGGTAGTTTTCATAACTAATATTTCATAGCATACTACCATACATTATAACAAAGTTTATTTATTTAAAGTACAATCTTCATTTCCAACAGGCAGCCCTTGCCGATTAAGGAATTCATCGGGTCAATCCGGTACATACAACCGGCTGCCATGGGATTGATTGTTGTTGTAGCAGTGTGTTGTATATTGGGCCGGCAGCCCTTGCCGATGAAAGACCACCTCCCATAATGTTTCCCATTGTTCGCTCACCCGACATCGTAACTCAGAAACTGAAGCTGGAAATCAGTAGGTTGTTAAATGAACCAAAGTGGAATTTATGGCAAGAGTACTTGAAACACTAACTTAAGCGCCTGTTGTTGTTGTAGTATGACTGCGATTTACACTGAGGCGGAAGCCCTTGACGACGAAAGACCCCTTCGGGCCAATCCGGTACGTACTACCGGCTGCCATGGGATAGCCGGTATTACCATGCTGTCACTCTAACCCCATTCGAAGGGATGGCCGGTTCTTCAGTCACTTTTCGCACAGTGACTGATTGAAAGAGATGTGTCAGCTGAGCATGTGCCATGTTGAGCATCCTGCGATTGATAGAGCTAGAAGGAGAGCCATTCATTGCATTCGTATTCTCAGAGCCGAAGGAAATAATTTCTACAATAAAAAATCTAAAAACTCAGGGGTTAACACTCGACAATCTCTTCGCGATGTTAAAGCATGTTACTGCGGTCTACAATAAAACAGGAAACAAAATTAAGATCCTCAAATCATAAGCCAGTAGCAATTAGAGAATGGAATGGAAGAAAACCTTATAGATAATCTATAAGGCGATTGGGCAACCGGCGATGTTCTATGCATCTTCAGAACGCGAGGATCTGTCAAAATGCGACATTAAGGACCATCACAAGCTACCATCGACCAATTAGGAGGAGACTAATGCCCTTAAGGTTAAGGTTCATTGTGAACTTTTTACTTTAATTTGCTATGCTAGAACATTTGTCCCATTATCCGAACTTAGAAAGCGTTCCAAACGCCTCGGTCTTTTACACTGCTTTTAAAATATCTGACACCAAGTTTGAGATGTCTTTCACCTTTTGATATTTCTTTCGCCGATTTACTCACAACAGCTTCATGCAAGGCTAATTTGCAAGAAATCCAATGAGTGGCGGACCCCGGACTAATCTCGATACTGAACCCTGGAGAATAATCGAGCAAGAGAGAATCGTACAGAACTTTTTCTCTTCTCTTACTAGAACCCAAGAAAATTGGGGCTCTGCTCCTGCCGAACCTAGTTTGAGAATTTCTATTTGCTGAGCATCGAGCATCGTTTTCGTATACTGCATATCACGAAGACTGTTTTACAACCACCAATTGACATATAGCCGTGCTGAACCAGGCCAAGGACGGTCCTTATACCTTTGCACCCATCGACGGCTTTCCACATGGTTAGCTATGCCTGCATGTCCCTTCAGCCATTTTTGAATTGGAAAATCACCACCGGAAACCTGCCACAGTCAGATCTCTCAACAATTCGGCAGAGGATTTTGACGTGCCAGGGAATTGTAAACCTGCTGAGTTTGGAAGACTAGAGTCGTGCGGCATGTAAGCTTAGTCTTCGAGATTCAAGTTATTATATTCAAAAACTATTTCGAGAGTCTAGAGATTCCTCCAATTTCTTTGCAGTAAGGGCTTAAAGAGAATTATGAAAATAAAAGCAGCAAACAAGGAATTGAACTTACCTTGCTGTTTTAATTCTTTTTTTTTCCAGAAAATAGTTAACATCAAAATCCTTTCTTGCCATTGGCTTCTGTATGTTACACCAGAATTAAAATTTTTATTGGAATAAAATTACTATCAAATGTTGCGTTTAAAATTTGTTTTTTTTTAGTTGTTGTTTAAATGCAATTGATTATTGGTATAGCTCGAGAAACATATCTGATTCGCGTTATTTTTAACTTAACCTTTATTTTTTTTAAATGTCATCTTGTTGTTCGTCCTCTGATCCCTCTTGCACCAATTCAACAGTGGAATTGTAATGTTCTCCTAAGCTATACATATGACGGTGATATGTTATCACCAAAGGTGATCCACCAAATTCATCTGCTCCCTGAATGGTGGGTGAACCGTCAGCTTGTAACACTTCTATGGGGACCTTTAGTATTGAAGTCAAGGCCTTCAATTCTATTTGGCCACCCCAAGCTGGAGTATTGCGAACTTCCTCACAATACACTTCAAATTCTTCATCGGTAAGTAGATCGCCGGTTCCCGGGTTTGTCATATACGGTATGAGAGCATCTTTATTGGCCCGTATATAATTCGCAGTTTCGGTGCGTAGCTCTTGAACATTGTGTGTACCAAGACCCTGTTGCATTAGTTGATGGCGTACAGCATTGAAGAGACAATCACCATCGGAAGGTATGTTGTGCAAGGCCAGTTGACGGCTTTTCAATTTGGCAACCAATTTACGATATTCCACAGCCTTTGGCGAATAAATATCTTGGGCAGCCGCCTTAATGTCTTCCTCTCTCCTGCGGGCTTCACGAGATTTCTTTTCTCTACGTTTTTGGGCTTTGGAAACTCTTTGCGGCTGTTTTGTGTGGACCACATCATTTTCGTCATTGTCGGAGACATTGTTGTGATTATTTTTTGTGGTTTCTTCCTGAGTGTCATCTGAAGCCGGTTTTTCGTTAGCATTAACTTCGGCCTCAACTTTTTTCAATTCTTCGGCGTGTCTTACCTCCAAATTAGCTTCTAACTTGGCAATCTCTTCCAAAACCTCCTTACGTTTCTTCTTATCAGATTTTGGTGCATTCTTCTTCAGTTCTTGTATCTTGGCTTGAAGTTCTTTGCGCTCCTTGCGGTGTTTTGATTGTACATCTTCCAAACAGACTTTAGCTAGCTTTGTTGTTGTTTCAATTAAGGCGTCCGCTGCCTCCTCCATCTAAATCTGGTGAAATGTACGACCTTTCCCCCAAGTTAACTTTACTACGACAAAATCACTGAGTATGTTAGAGAGATTGCTTGAATTCCGGGGATGATACGACTGGACGAATTCAGTCCGTCCATAAAACTTGTGCGAGCCGAGATAAAATGTGTTCTACTAAAAACAGCTGTTTCATAGAACACAGCGTTGTAGTAAAAGTGTAGCCTAATTGATGCAACACTGAAGGTGAATGGTTGAGTGTGAAGATGGGATGCCATTGCATGACAAAAATAAACAAAAAAAAATGTTACACTACATCATTTACAACGAACGCTGCGAATAAAACCATGCTGTGTTCGACTTGACACCACTACATTGAATTTCTAAACAAGTTTAAGAGTGAGGGGAAATCGTCTAAGAAGGCCTCATGGGTCCATAGGGGAGTAAATGAGTCCTACGGCTAAGTTGCCGGTCGAAATAATCCCGCGGCGATCTGTCCTATGGACCGGAACGAGTTTTATTGACATTTTGGAGCATTGCGAGGATTGTTACCTCATTATGTAAATATGTGGTTACAAAGACAACATAAACAAGTAAAAGCATGCTAAGTTTGCTGAACTTTATTTTACGGGGTAGTGCGCAAAAAAATCGAATTTTTTGCATAAAATAACCCCAGGAACGCGAATATTAAGTCAGTTTTTGGGGCTCGTAATAAAATCGGGAGTTCGGTTTTATGTGAGAAATTTGCCCCAGTTCCTTAATGAAATGTTTATGGGCAAATTTGCAGTTCGGATAATGAATCGATTTTGACAGAACTAGGCATAATTATTGGAAGCCAAAACTAAAAACTTTATTGCTAAATTTCTGCCAATTCGCCCATTAGAGGCTCAAGAAGTCAAGATCTGCGATCGGTTTATATGGGAGCTATATCAGGGTATGAACCGATTTAGACCATAATTGGCATAGTTGTTAAAGGTCAAACCAAACACCCATACAAAATTTTAGCCAAATCGAATAAGAATTGTGCCATCAAGATCAGGGATCCATCTGCCATGGTATTGCTATAGATTTGTCAAAATTTTTGGACGTGTGGGTTTCGTAATCTTCTTTTTATATTGTAGGAGACTAAATAGCCTTTAATTATATTTGCATAACCACCATATTTGAAAATTTTTTAAGATTCGACTAAAAATTTTTCAATTAATTAATTTTTTTTATTTAAAATGACCAAAATTTTGATTACGCCTGTATTTGAAACTAGTAAAAAAGTGCTAAGTTTGGTCGAGCCGAATCTTGGGAACCCACCACCCTGGATTCTACTAAAAATTTATACAAACTAAATTTAGTTGAAGGGCATAATTTTATTCTACATACCAAACTTCTGTCAAACCAGCAAAAATTAAAGCTTTTAGGAATCGAACAAGGATGATCGAGAGGCCGGTTTACATTGGAGCTATATCATGTTATAGACTGATTTGGACCGTATTTGGCACATAAAATGTTGGGATCAAATAACCTGGGGGAACGCCCCATCCCAAAACTCACCCGAACGGACATGTTTACCGTTTGGGACAATATGGGTATCAAATGAAAGGTATTTAAGAGTAGAATACGAACTTGGCATAAAAATGTCACACTTAGTTTCGGGGGGCGGGTTCCCCCACCCCAAAAATACCACCCAACAGGACGCTTTTACCGCTTTGGGCAATTTGGGTATCAAATGAAAGGTATTTAAAGGTATAGTACACATCTGACATAAACATTTATTTCTTGGTGTCTGAAGGGCTTCCTCACCGCCCCAAAACCACCCAGCAGGTCATATGTACCGATTGGGACAATATGGGACTCAAATGAAAGGTTTTAGAGAGTTAAATACGAATATGGTATTAAAAAATGAGTCAAAGTACCTAGCGGCCGCTCCAGGCCCAAAACCGCCCCATAAGTAGCGCCCAAAATCTAAAGTGGACCGATCGGGAAAATTTGGGACTCAAATGAAAGGTATTTGGGAGTAGAGTATGAATATGATATTTAAAATTGGGTCCAAGTACCCGGCGAGCCATCCCAAGCCCAAAACCACCCCAAAAGTACCGCAAAAAATCAAAGTGGACCGATTGGCACAATATAGGACCCCAATGAAAGGTATTCGAAAGTATAGTACGAAAATGATATTAAAAATTGGATCCAATTATCTAGGAAGTCATCCCTAGCCCAAAACCTTCCGAAATCAAAGTCTCAACCTCCGAACCTTTGTTTGAAGTAAATTCGCTTGGGACTTACCGCAGCACAGGTATCCGTAATTACAGTTTTAATCCTGAATTAAGTATTTAGAAAAAAATTAACAAAAGGTTATAGCAATCGCATAAAAAACACTAAACTAAAAATATAACAACTAAAGACCAAAACAGAATCAGCGCGTTGCGTTGTAAAATGCAACTCTACAAACAAATCCCACAAAAGCAACGCCCAAAAGCTTAAAATATTTAAACTTTGGCGCCTAAACGAAATGACGCTAGTTGTCAAGCGTCAAAGTTGAAAAATGTATGACTTTTCGAAGTTTCCTTTGTGGGATTTGTTTGCAGAGTTGCATTTTTGCACGGAATGCTAAAAAACAAAGCTTAACGCGCTCATTCTGTTTTGGCCTTAATAAGGGGTTCGCTTGGAGTACGAAGTATAACTAAACTTAATAATAAAAATTATAAAATTTATTCATTTATTATTATATTATTATAGGCGTACTTGTATGAAGTATGTTTTCGTTCCAAAGTACGCACGTAGTTAATCCATAGAATTTATTTTTCTTTTGTCTTGCATGGTTCTTTGAAGAACTTAAGTTTTTATAAACTAACAAATCATAAAAAAATAATATGCAGACAGCATTAGCTGGCATTTAATTAAAAGCATCAAACCTAGAGAAGAGTAGTCCGGATACGATTTATTTTGTTGGCAGGCTGCGGTGGAGAACTCAATTGCCCCCATAGTAACCTCCATTGTAATTGGGCATGCCGAACTGCTGCATACCTTGACCCGGTATTTGTTGATTGCCAGGACCCCATTGGTTGTAGCCCGCTGCATAAGGATTTTGGTTGTAACCAAAATAATTTGCATTGGGAGGCATTTGATTGTAGCCAGCAGCCTGCTGCATGCCCTGGTAACCTGCCTGTTGTTGATGTTCGTAATATGGCGGCATACCATGCTGCTGTTGGGTTTGGGGTGGTAGTGGTGGCTGTTGTTTCTGTTGTGCCGCCATATGATGTATAGGTGGTTGTGGCTGATTGACTGGTGGTACAGGCTGTGGTGTTATGGTTTTATTTGTTGCACTTTTCAGTTTGGAATTGCTTTGTTGCAGTGAACCCATTAGATTGGCAATAAGATTTTGGGTGTCGCTTAGGGAGTCTTTAAGACCAGCAGGATTGAATGTCAAATCGTTTTGGGAGGACAACAGCATTTGATCCGCGGAAGATTTTGAGGACTTGGCATCCGAAGAACGTCTGGAAGTTTCATCGGGAGTGCGAGTGTTGACGTTTTTAGATGCCGCCTTGAAAACTTCATCAAAATTGTAATCGTCATCATCATCATCGTCCAAACTGAATTTATTAGGATTTACAGCATTTCGATTACGGTCGTCCACATCACACATGGCCGAAGAGCCACGATGATCGCGTTTGTCATGTTTGCTACTGCTACTGCCACTGCTACTTGCAGCTGAAATGAAAGAATTAATTTTAGTACAATGGTGAAAAGTGTTAAAAATTGCTTATGGCTACCGTCAATGTTACCCGATGTCTTGCTGCTGGAGCCAGCTGCTACTTCTCCAATATCCGAAGTGTTGACATATTTTCTAAGTTTTTCTACACGTTCGGGATCCACGGATTCCAACTTCTTTAAGTGAGCAATAAGATGGTGTTGTTCCTCGCTGGACAAATGTTTGAAATTTTGCAAAAGTGTTTGCAGATCCGAATCTGTTAAGGACTCTAATGTACTGGCATTGGCATCACTTTTGTTTACTTCCCGCTCGGCAACAGCATCATTTTCAAAATCATTATCAATCTGTTGGCCTGCCAAAGCAGATGTTAAATCTCTATCCAAAAGTCCATCGACAATACCAGGCAGGCTAGCTAAGGTGACTGCAGCAGTGACAGCCTTAAGCGGTGTAGTCACCACCGGCATTATACCCAATTCGGGAAGTATATTTTTGCAATACACCGGCCTGCCATCTAGTTCACGCTTGGGCTTCGACAACTTCACCATTAACAAAAAGAAATAAATCAATTTATCCATGTCTTCGGTGGAGACATCCTCGCGGCCTTGCAAAACCAAAGCGGCAGCCATTTTTGTAGCAACCATTTGCCTATCAAAAGGCAAATCTATAATATTAAGTTTACTAGTGCCCTTACGCTTGACCTGTGTTGCTGCCATAATGGATGATGCACCACCACTAGAGTCTTTGGATTTGTCATCTTTGCCATCTGTAGAGGGGGAGTTACCTATGTAAAATTGGAGGGCGAAATACATAAGGTAATCGATAGTAAAATATTTTTTATTATTTGGCTTTATTAATATTTTTTTTATTTAAACTACGTATTTACGAGTGTTTTATTTTATTCTTTTTTCGTCATTTCTCCTTTCGTTTCAGCATGCTAACTTTTTCGTTTTAAAACACTTGTTGCTTTTTTTTATTAAAAATAGAGGTTTTTAAATTGCAGTTCGAGAATACCGACAGTATACAACAATATAAATTCCTTGAAAGTAAATATTTCACTTTAACTAAAGTCGCGACAGCTTTAAATTGTCTGTTTTGTGTCATAATATCTCATAAAGCACACGAGAAAGACTTAAGAAGAGACTTAAATGAAATGAACGTTGCCGTTATCGATAACAGATGGCTTACCGCTTGATAGAAAAAGACTCGGTAAACCACCTATAGCTCAGTGAACGAATGAAGAAGACTGCTGCGAAAGATCGCATTTTCCAAACTTATTTTCATACTAGGAGAATATCTCCACAGAAACTTCAATCGACTTCTTGATTAAATAAGAAATAAGAATCTAAATACGTTTTTTTTGGTACACGCACACCTTACAGTTTCCGGAGAAATCTTTATTTTGATCACACGATATGTGCTGTCACTTTCTGTATCCGGAAGACTTTCCGTATGCGCGTCAAATACGAATTGAGCGCACTCCATTCTCATATGGATTGGAATTTTTTTTACTGATATGTGTCTACATGTATTTCGATGGAATTAGAGCTCGCTATAATCGGAAAAATTGCATATATATTCCAAAAACCATTTTTTTTCTTACGTATGATTTCGTACGATGTACACAACTTTCATAGTTGCTATCTTTAAAAATCTTATATATAAAATTCAATTTGTGTTTCTTTGAATGTTTGTTTGTTCCGTATAGACTCAAAAACGGAACAAACAAAATAGGCTATATAATTTTTTGATATCGGGAGGGGGCGGACCCTTCCCCTTACCCCAAAAGTACTACCCAAAAATAAAAGTGGAGCGATTGGAATAATGTAGGATTCAAATGAAAGGTTTTCAAGAGTAGAGTACGAATTTCATAATAGAACCCCTTTAAATAAGTTTATTTGTCGATCATGACACTATGGGACTCAAATAAAAGGTACTCGGGAGTAGATTACGAATATGGTCAGAAATTAGGAATAGGCTTTATGATTTATTGATAACGGAAGGGGGTGGACCCTTCACCGTTACCTCAAAAACACCATCAAATCAAAAAGTGGACCGAAAAGGACAATATGGGTATCAAATGAAAAGTATGCGGGAGTGGATAACGAATCTGGCGACCCAAAAAAACGAACAAAATTGGCACATTAGCCAATCACGGATATATGGGACTCGGCTGTTTGTTCCGTATGGACTGAAAAACGACAGAACCGATTTTTTCGAAATTTCCGCATACTGTGTAGGTTGGTCTGGAAAGAAACATAGACTATAAAATTTTTCGGTGTCGGAAGGGGGATGGACCCTTCCCCTTATGTCAAAAACACAACCCAAAATCAAAAGTGGATCAATCGGGACAATACAGGTATGAAATGAAAGGTATTGGAGAGTAGAATACGAATATAGTATTAAAATTTGAGTCTAAGTATCCATCGGGCCGCCTCTACCCCAAAATTTCCCCAGACAGACATAATGAATGTTCTTTTCAATATGGGGCTCAAATGAAAGGTATTCGGGAGTAGATTTCGAATCTGGCATACAAAATCAGGTCGAAGTATAGGGGTTCACGCCACCCCTCAAAAACGCCTTAAGACCCATTATGACAGAAACATAGGCTATATAATTTTTAGATATCGGATGGAGGGCGAAGTGTCCCCACCCTAAACAGATATTAGAGAGTTGAAGAAGGCGTAGCGGAGCGGGCCCGGTTCGGCTAGTTCACTATTAACTTAGTATTCAATAAATAAATAAATCTTCTCTTCCAACATAATTTGTTATGGCCATTGGCTCGACTCCTACTGACCGTTACCGTTTAGGCAAACATAAATAAAAATAATAAATAACAAGCAAAAAAATTTAATTTCAGCAGATTTTTTTTTTTTTTTCATTATTTTAGCAGATTTTTGTTTTCATTATTTCAGCAGATTTTTGTATTAAAGTCATCAGATTTTTTTTTGCTAAAATAGCAATACGAAATAGGCTGCTAAAACAGTAGCCTATGTTTGGTGAAGCAGCAGTCATGACTGCTTTTTTCCTTTTCAGCATACAAAAATTGTTGTTTTAGCATACATTTTTGTTGTTTTGAATAATAAATTTCGTTGAGTGTAGAGCGAGAGGTTCAGCGCTACAAGAGATAACCTCTAGAACAAGTGGGTCTGGACAACATTCGTGCAAATGCGGTGAATAGCTACCGGGTGAATTTTGTCCTTGGAGAATGACCACCCTATCATTGCACCTGAAGAAATTAAGTTCAGGCACAATTACGACCCGGCAGATGCAGCAGCCTCACACACGATTGTGACCTGGGACCACAAGACACACGTCACCTATTCAACTGCCCAGCCAGACACACTTGACTCAGACCTAGATCCCTCTGGATATTCGACAGAACCAAGCTGACGAAGGATAGAACACAACGCACTGTTAAAACAACAACAAAACATCTGTGCATTAGACAGTGACATGTGATGAGGGACATAATGCGTGCGGTTTCTGTTCTAGCTGACCACTGCGATAGACTTCTAGATGCGCAAAACACAATTCTTATATCCCGGCGGAGGCTGCAGGCTGATATCGTCGCTTCGATTCCTCGGACCCCTTAATCAGGGGTTTAACTCTTAAAAATAATAACCTTTTTACCTTCAGGGCGGCATATTGGGACAAAAGGTGCACCGGCGACTCTATCTCTTCCTAGCCCCACTCTCTCATAGTTTGCATATGCCTGTGTCCAAAAAGAAATCTTAAATTTAAATGACCATTCAGCATAACTGAAGCCCATGCTTCCTCAGAAGCAGGGCTTTGAACGTCAGAATCAAAGATTAAAAATGGACATCATAGGGTGGTCAACAAACAGTTAGACGATGGGAAAAGAATTTTGACAGTAAATCACCCTTCGACAGCCTCAGCTGGAAGGAAAGAAACACAAAAAAACAAAACCCTTAAAGAACATCAATAAATGATTGACGCCATTCACAATTAGTTCTACTATGACACTGTACAATTAATTGTGAATGGCCCAATCATTTATTGGCACTCTTCTTCAAAAAACTTAAAAAATTAGTTAGTTCATATTTTACCAAATACATTTCTTCATTTTGATAATTTTTTCATATTATGAAAATAAAATGGTATCCGCACAAAACTTGTAAAAAGAACTTGCACAACAAAAAGTTTTCAATAAAACTTTGTCATGGTTAATTAAATTATTGTTAAAAAACGTACACCGGGAAATTTTTGACATAACTATTGAGAAGACAAAGTCACATACTAAAACATTGTCGATTAGCTCACGAAATAAAAAATATTAAGGGATAAGGCATAAAATTGGCCATAAGTAATTAGCCAATACTCAATAGAACCCTTTACGAAGCTCAATTTCAAAAAAATATGTAGAAGAAAAGATGAAACTCAATTCATATATATATGTAGCTAGGTTAGAATGGCAGTCTATTTTCTAAACAGACTCACCGCGACCATTTGAGTTCATTTTTATACCATAGTAGCGACAGTCCAGGCCTCAGTTGGGAATCGAACTAACGACCACCGCATTGGTAAAGCAAGCATATTACCAACTCGGCTACCGGGACGGCCTTAAGAGTAAAGTTATCTGAAGCACTTGAAATAACACTTTTTATTTCTATCTGAAGTTCAGCAAAAGCAATATTTCAGTTTACATTGCATGTTCGAACTGTTTAGAAAAATTCGATGAACATTTCTTCGCAATGTAAAGATATTTGCTAGCTGCATTTTATAGTGGGTCTTAAGTTCGAAATCTTTATGTGTTATACATGCGCACTTGTGTTCACCACTATAAAAAAGACTACCTTAACTATAAAGACAAAGCAAGATGAATATTTGTGTTTTTTTATATATACGCCGGAAAAAAAGAAATGCGGCTTTAAGAGAACGATTATTTTCTTACCCAAATAGGTGATTTTTTTTCTTGTTAAGTCTTTGGATACTAGTGTGAACTATTCAAGCCAGAGAATATTTCTTACCAACGAAGAAATTAAGAAGATCGCGAACATTACTTTTCTTTATCACTGAGCAAACAAACAAAAAACGACTTTCGCAAATAACTCGGAATTTTACGCGTAATTATCGAAATAAAAAAAAGTTCAATATAATTAAGGCCTTATGTTGCTAATTAACTTATACATAAGTACATATAAAACTATATTTACATACATACTTACATCTGAATCAAGAAAAAAAAAAACTATAAGAAAAGAAAATCAAACTACTTTTTTGTATTAAAGAATGCTTATGCTCACCTTTAGTAACCTGATAGATTATGCCGGCAATATTTTTAACAGCTTTTTTTACAGCACGCACTTTGTGCTGATCATCGAGCACATCGGCAATGAGCAGACCTTTTAATTTCTCTTTAATCGTTTCAAAGAAAACACAATGATCTTCATTTAAAAGCAAATCGTCCGATGAATTTGCCTTCAACTTTTCTAAAGCCAAAGCTTTACCCAATAGATCAACAACTTTGGGGCCAAGGCTGCCCAAATGCTCCTCAAGAGCAGTCAGCAGACGCAACACACCAACCACAGACAAAGGACCATCATCTTCCTTGCTTTCGTCTTCTTTGGAATCCCTTGTATTGGTATCTTCGTATTTTGGGATTTTGCTTGAATCTAAAACTCGATATAGGCCCGTTGAGGTGTGTGGTGGATAATGCGAGCTATTACCGTGTGGAATATTAGGGGGGAATCTTGATGATCCATATGGATAATAATCTGGATTGGTTTCCATTGGATTATACGAACGCGAATTAGAAGAACGGTGGCTTTTCGGCGCGTGACGGTGTTTACCGATATCAAAATCGTCCGAAAATGGGCTAAGCGAACGTGATTTAGAACGCGAGCGTGTATGGCGACGATAATCGCGGCGTTCACCTCGAGGTGAACGGGCACGAGGGGACCGACCGCGAGGCGATCGCCCTCGCGGAGAACGTCCGCGTGGCGAACGACCACGAGGTGAGCGTGAACGCGAACGTGTTCTGGTTCGTCTTGAGCGACCACCTCCTCCACGACGACCATTAGGCGCTTCGTCATCGCTAATATCTATAACATCAGAGATTTGGGGTCTTTGTATACGATTTACTGGTATTTTGTAGCGTTCTTTAAGCTGATCTATTTTCTCTTCTGCCTCTTCGGGAAGCCCAAGTTTGACTTTGATTTCCTTCTTTTTCTTATCCACCTCTATATTAAACAACTCTATCATACGCTTAGTCCAAAAAACTATCCATTCCGGCTTATAGTCATGCTTATTAGGGTCTACCTTCTTTTCGGCTTGCAATTCTTTGTAACGTCTATTCCAAAATTTCTTCCATTCCTCTGGATACTGTGGATGTTTTTCGGGGGACTTTTCATATTCCTTTTGTAACTTATCCATTTGCTTTAAATAGATCTCCAACATACAACGATATTTTTCCCATTTGTAACGCTCTTGTGCTATATGCGAAGCTTGTAGAGACAACTCTTTGGGAGTGGGCAATTTTTTACCCTCTACATCGCCACGGTCGTCTTTTTCATATGAAACTGGTGCAGCAATTTGCGGTTTATTGTATTTAGGTTTTTTTGCATAATCTGGATTGTCCGAGTCACTGGAAATGGCATCGAATTCGTCCCTTTTCTGAGAATGCTTTGACGAAGGTGCTGGGAGTTGTGCCTCTCCAGGCCTTTTTGTTGGTCCCTTGTGAACGGAACTTTCGTCGGACATTTTCCCCTTGTTTTGTTCAATCAAAGACCTATCGATGGCATTTAGGAAATTTGGGCCATTTTTTTCATCGTGATGAAACCCCGAAATAATCGCTTCGGTATGTTTACTTTTTTGATGGCGAAACTCATCAGCATCCATAACCTTTAGTTTTAAACGACCATGGAAGTCTTCGATGGCTTCACACATGCTTTGAATAAGCGCTATTAAGATATTATGAGAGTTTGGTTTGTATTTCACTGGCTGAAACTCCCGCACAGCTGTCGGAAAATGTCTCTCCAAGTACTTCATACGATGATTGAATGAGGTCCAATGGTTTATGATAGTGCGCGGGTCGCCTCGCTTATCGCACAACAAACAAATGTAGCCCGGTTCGGCGCGATCACATTCATGTAATTCGAGTGTGTACTCCACACCGACTAAAGCATTGGCTTTATACTGGTCAATGGTATTTTGAATACGGGGTTCCCGTAAATCATCCTCAAATCCGGGTGGCACTGGCTCACCGGGTGTGACATCCATGTTTCTTGCTGATTTTTACTAATCTCAAAAACACTCGCAAATTAAGAAAAACCGTGACGCGAAACGTTCAAACTAAATTACACAATAGCAGTTACAAGAACCTAAGAAAATCGCAAGAAAAATTAATTATTGCTAATACACGGCAATATGTGAATAAAATCCTACAGTACTTACCACGCAATTCATCTGTGGCAATGTCGGCTTGTTTTTTGTTTGCAAAGAACACAAATTTAGGTACACACACACTCCGCGCTATGTAACTCTTTTTAAGCAATTTCGCACTCAATTCAGATAATAAAATGGTATGTATGCTAATGCATGAAATATTTTTTACCTATTACAATTTTTTATAAAATTGCTTGGCCAAATTTGGTGAATATATATATCACCCAAATTCTTTTATTCTTTTTCAGGCGATAGAGTAATTGCGTGAGGTTAGCTACGGCGCAAATTCTCGATAACATAAAATTTTCTTAAGCCACAGGGTGACACAAAGTAATAAACAAGTAAAAGCGTGCTAAGTTCGGCCGGGCCGAATCTTATATACCCTCCACCATGGATCGCATTTGTCGAGTTCTTTTCCCGGCATCTCTTCTTAGGCAAAAAAGGATATAAGAGAAGAGTTGCTCTGCTATTAAAACGATATCAAGATATGGTCCGGTTCGGACCACAATTAAATTATATGTTGGAGACCTGTGTAAAATTTCAGCCAATTCGTATAAGAATTGCGTCCATTAGGGCTCACGAAGTAAAATAGAGAGAACGATTTATATGGGATCTGTATCGGGCTATAGAACGATTCAGACCATTATAAACACGTATGTTTAATGTCATGAGAGGATCCGTCGTACAAAATTTCAGGCATATCGGATAATAATTGCGACCTCTATGGGTCAAGAAGTCAAGATCCCAGATCGGTTTATATGGCAGCTATATCAGGTTATGAACCGATTTGAACCTTATTTGACACAGTTGTTGAAAGTAAAAATAAAATACGTCATGCAAAATTTCAGCCAAATCGGATAGGAATTGCGCCCTCTAGAAGCTCAAGAAGTCAAATCCCCAGATCTGTTTATATGACAGCTATATCAGGTTATGGACCGATTTCAACCATACTTGGCACAGTTGTTGGATATCATAACGAAATACTTGGTGCCAAAAATTCATTCCAATCGGATAAGAATTGCACACTCTAGAGGCTCAAGAAGTCAAGACCCAAGATCGGTTTATATGGCAGCTATATCAGGTTATGAACCGATTTAAACCATACTTGGCACAGTTGTTGGGTATTATAACAAAACACGCCGTGCGAAATTCCATTCCATTCGGATAAGAATTGCGCCCTCTAGAGGCTCAAGAAGTCAAGACCCAAGATCGGTTTATATGGCAGCTATATCAGGTTATGAACCGATTTGAACCATACTTGGCACAGTTGTTGAATATAATTACAAAACACGTCGTGCAAAATTTCATTTCAATCGGATAATAATTGCGCACTCTAGAGGCTCAAGAAGTCAAGACCCAAGATCGGTTTATATGGCAGCTATATCAGGTTATGGACCGATTTGAACCATACTTGGCACAGTTGTTGGATATCATAACGAAACACGTCGTGCGAAATTCCATTTCAATCGGATAAAAATTGCGCCCTCTAGAGGCTCAAGAAGTCAAGACCCAAGATCGGTTTATATGGCAGCTATATCAGGTTATGGACCAATTTGAACCATACTTGGCACAGTTGTTGGATATCATAAAAAAACACGCCGTACAAAATTTCATTCGAATCGGATAAGAATTGCGCACTCTAGAGGCTCAAGAAGTCAAGACCCAAGATCGGTTTATATGGCAGCTATATCAAAACATGGACCGATATGGCCCATTTACAATACCAACCGACCTACACTAATAAGAAGTATTTGTGCAAAATTTCAAGCGGCTAGCTTTACTCCTTCGGAAGTTAGCGTGCTTTCGACAGACAGACGGACGGACGGACGGACGGACGGACGGACGGACGGACAGACGGACGGACATGGCTAGATCGACATAAAATGTCACGACGATCAAGAATATATATACTTTATGGGGTCTCAGACGAATATTTCGAGTAGTTACAAACAGAATGACGAAATTAGTATACCCCCCATCTTATGGTGGAGGGTATAAAAATCAATGAAAAAGCAGGGGATTTGGCTGCGAAGGCCAGATGACTGCTGTCAATAAACTTGGTAAACCCGAAGACTTTTGCGTGGACACAGTCCGAGTTAAGGGCATGGCCGACGTACGGAATTGCAAAGTCGTCAAGCTCCAATAGGGGAGCAAGATCTTTCCGGTCCATAGTATCGATCGCCTCGGGAACATGATGGCCATTGGTTATTTGAAAACGCCAATAACTCGCCTTGTCATCGTTTCGATAGCAGTTGCAGCTACTGCTATGGAGCATTCCACTATCCGCAATCTGTGGTACGTACGGTAGCTCTCAGTTGGGCTTACTCTGGTAACGTTGATTGGAGGTTCCGTGTAGTGCCCATAGTTCCTGGTCCGGGGAGTACAAGATGTTGCTGTTATAACCACATTCGAGGTAAGTATACATATTGACTCATTCTAATATTATTCTGACCATGCTACCGTCTCCAGATCTTCAGGAATCTGGCCGCTTAAATTGGAGCGGTTCATAGTTATTCTGCAGGCTGATTAGTAGGGTTCTCCGGGCAGTTGCATGTAGGGTAGATATTCGGTATGCTTTTTGATCTTTATTTTTTTTTCGTCTCCCCGTGTAGATGATCAAATTTGTATCGGACAGCACTCTAAAGGAATGTTCATGGGCAAATTCGCATCGTGCATATGGTCAATGTTTGTCATCTGTAGGCAGCCCGTGATGGTCCTTAGGGCTGCGTTCTGGCAGGACGTTATGTATCTCCAATGCGTACGGCTCATTCCTGCTGTCCATGTTGGCATAATTCATTACTGGTCTGCCGTTCGCTTCATAAGTGGTTAATAATGTCTCTTTGTTCATACCCCAAACGCTGTGTGCAGAAGACTTGAGGATTTTGTTTCTATTCTTTGACTAATCCGCATCGTTTGGGTGCCGGGTCATAGCGAAGTAACTGGGAATGAGAATGCGGACGATTTGGCAATGAATGTCAGAGAACTGCCGTCAATAAACTTGGTTAACCCGGGTCGATGCACGCCACCCATCATCATCATCAAAATAGGATGAAAAATGCTCTTTTTATGGGCTCAATACTCAATATCGGTAGATCGGTCTATATAACAGCTATATCCAAATATGGTCCGATCTGGGCGATATTCAACAAAACGGTTTAGAGGGGTACCGGATCTCGCTGTGCCAAAATTCAAGGAAATAGGATGAAAAATACTTCTTTTGTAGGCTCATTACACAATATCCGGAGATCGGTATATATGACAGCTATATCCAAATATGGTACGATCTGTACCACATTTGATAGGAATGTGTGGGGGTCTACCAGAACACATTGTGCCGCATTTCATTGAATTCGGGTTATAAATGGATCTTTTATGACCTCAATACCCTATATCGGGAGATAGGGTGCGGTCGGTTTAAGCTATATCAAATATAGTCAGATCGTGGCGATAAAATGCCCCCCTGTTGCGTGCCTTTCTTCCTTCCTCTTTATGTCATCGGACTTACAATTTATCCACCTGTTCCTTAGCATATGGTTTATCCAGTTTCTAAGGACTGGGTCCACCAGGTACTAGTCTAAGGATTGGACCGGTGTATCGGTCCGCATATTGTAAAAGCCCCCTCGATGTCAATGAATACCGCCAGTGTGTACGTTTTGGAATTGAAGGATTCTTCTATTTTATGCACAACCTCGTGCAGGGCAGTCACCACCGACATTCCTTTGACATAGGCATGCTGTTTGTATTGAGCAGTTTGATGCTCATGGTGTCCACAATACGTTCCATGGACGTACGGCTTATAGGTCTGTAGGCCTTTGGTTTCGTATAACTTACCTTGCCGGGCTTGGGTGTGAATACCACCCTTGCCTCCTGCCAGGCTTTCGTAGAATATGCAAGTCTCAGGCAGCCTGTGAACATATTGGCCAGGCGGGGCGCCGGATAGTCTGCCTCCTTCTGTAATAACGCCATTAGGTACGGGTGACTTGATTGAAGCTTTTCAAGGATTCCTTCACAATAAAGTGGGCAGGACCTACGGCGTTTTACGAAACTTATATATGAGTCGACAGTATACCCCTTTGTCAATAAGAATGCTTTTGGCTAGGACATTTATTCTGCCGAAACTATTATACTCTTGCGAGGTTTTTTACGGTAGTGATGTAACTCATAGGAATAAATTGCACGTGGCCTTTAACGATGTCGTTAGATACATTTTTGGTTTGCGTAGAAGAGACCGGGTATCTGACTTTGCCAGACAAGTATATGGTGTCTCTTTTAACTCGTTCCTTAAGATACGCTTGTTGCAAATGATCCACAAGATAATTTATACCAATGAACCGTCATATCTGGCTTCTGTTTTGCGTTTTGCTAACTCTACAAGAGGTAAACAAGTAATACAAATACGTCATCAATATCATGTATCTGAACAACAGTTCTTTGTTAATGCTATACGTCTCTGGAATAATCTTCCCAATAGTATTCAAATTATAAGTAATGAACGACAGTTCAAATCTTTGATTTATAATCATTTTAATTAATTATTTGTTTTGTTTTTTTTATAACTATTTTTTTAATTTATTTTATTAGTAACTTTGATTAAATTGTTAAATTTTCTTTAAAGTTTCTTTTTCTTTTTTTTGTTTTGTTTAAACCTTTTTTTAACTTAAATATTGCATCAGTAACTTTGCTTAAATTGTTAAATATTTTGTACCAATTATTGTTCTATTTAAATGAAAACTTGTTGAACTCATTGTATTTATCAATTTACTAACCCATGCTTTATATAAGACACTGTCTTTTGTATGGGTTTTATCATAATAAAAATACAAACACAAATACACAAACACAAATACACAAATTCTGTAATTATAATCCTTCGATCAACATCATTATTCCAAGATTCCGCTGTCTCCTTTAGTTCCGTCGTATCCGGTGGAAAATGGGTTGTCATCAAAAGCCTCAACATGTCCTCCGTTGTCTCTGCAGAATGCTGACAAGTCTGAATGTAATTCCACTGTGTTTCGCTCAGCTAGCGAGTCCATACCGGCGCTGCATAGGTTACCACTGACCGGCGCATTTATTTGTATGTAGGCAACAAGGCTTCTTCGTCAGCAACCTAAGCGTTACCGGTAAATGACTTAAGAACCTTGTTTCTCTCTGCGCGGGATAGATGTGAGCACCACACAGGGACTTTGAGATTCGGCCTGAGTGGTATTCATAGCTATCACGAGAACTTTGCTGTGAGCTACCACAAGTTGCGGATAGTGGTATGCTTCATACGGAGTAGCTGCACCATCAGTCGCAGACAATCAGCGGTATTGAGCGGTAAGTCTCAGTGAGATGCCGGTTGCACAGGCTCTTGAGTGCCTATGATGCTCGATATGCCAAGGCATGTTATTGGCGCCTTTAATAACCAATATCCATCATGTTCCAGCGGCGATCGATCTTTTGGACCGGAACGAGCTTGCTCACTTATAGGAGCTTGACGAGGATCGCCACCTCCACATGCAAATGTGGCTACAACAACACCAACGTTGTTTCTACTTCTGATTTTGTAACAAATTGCAGTGGCATGCGCGGAATATCTCTAAAGATTGTCAAATGACACCAAGCATTTTGGGGTAGTTGGTGGTCGGAATTCTTACGCTTTAGGCTATCCCATTCAATTGATTATGCATCTCCGCTGAACAGTGAGGCAGAAGATTTGATAACAGATATCTTCAAATTCTTAGCAGCGAAATAAACAGCAAGATCGGCGAAGTAGTAGTTCATATTCACGTAGATGGCATCAACGAGGGGACCCGAAGCCATGATCGTACAGTCGTCTGCATATGATACGATCTCGATGCCGTGTGAAATATGAGTGTTAAATAAAAGGGTGGCTAGCAGCCTCATTCTTCAGCAGATTTAAGGCCATAACAGAATGAGCGCATTGAGGTTTGGTTTTGGGCGTCGCGTTACAAAAATGCAATTCTGCACACAAATTCGACAAAAGCAAAGCGGAGAGGCAACACATTTTCAACTTTAACGTTTGAAAGCGAGCGTCACTCTGTGTTGCCAGATGTAGCGTTTTTGGTCGCCAAAGTTAAAAATTGTTTAACTTTTGCAAGTTGCTTTTTTAACATTTCTTTGCAGAGTTGCATTTATCAACGCGACGCTCCTAAGCGCACTGTAACTAAGATAAATTCATTTACAGGTAGAAGCAATTGGCAAACAACAAAAAACCGAGGACACTAACTGTCAAAATTTGTGTTTGGTGCAACTTTGATTTTGAGTATCTTACAGGATTCACTAATAGAAGGTTAGGTCACATGCAAAAACACAAAGTGGATAGGCCCCATAAACATCATTAAGGATGTCAAATCTGACGATTGAAAATGTCATCATATAGGAGAAAACGTAAACAAATAATGAATGTAAAAAGAGAACAAGTTGACATCCTCAATGCCAAGTACTGCCAAATATTAAAAAAAAAGTATATCGGCTGATCGCTTGGCTTAACCTTATTCAGTGAATCCTGAGTATCTTACTAGCTCGCCCCATTTCTCGTTGTTTGTGTGTGTTATAGCTCTGCCCCAGCGGGAAAGTTCAGGAGTAAAAGTTGCCTTTAAAAAACCTTATTTTGCAGACACAACACATGCCAGAGGCCTTCCCTACTCCTTGATATGAAACAAGACGTGTTCAAAAATAAAAGCCTAAAGAAGAGCTTACAGAAGGCCGTTTGCCTTAAATCTATTTTGAGAATGAGAATTTTATTCGTATTTTGTTTTTACATTTTCGAAAACTTACTTTGCCCTCCGCGTGATTTTAACCACTAACCTTCTGTTTGCAAACCCTATCTACTGGGCTATCGCACACCGAACAATGACTTCGTCAAAAGCCTGATATGTGTTTGATATTGATTTTGCTTTTTGTTCGTATTTTCTTTTGTTTACATGTGCAAAGACATGAGGAACTTTCTTTTGGACGAAGTGAATTTGTAAAATGAAAAAGATTTGATCACAGGTCTTATATGAGGCAAAATATAGTAGGGCTTTTAGATTTGGTTTACTTTGTTTGAGGTTGAGTTATGGAAGGTTTCTAAATGTTGGTCCTTTTCCAGTTTCCCGCTGGGTCACATTATACCGAACGTTATGAAAACTCGTTGACAGATAGTGTACTCCGCGAGAAAAAATTATACTCAGCTGTTTGCGGTACACTAACTATAAATGAATTTATCTTGGCTGTGAATGTCTTTAATTACCATAAAAAGTTCTATGGAAATTAGTGCCAGGCGGTCTTGTTTAATCAAAATAAATGGGATAAATCCCATATTGAAGTCTAGTTTATTTATTATTTATTCAATTAATGCTTACATTGGGCGTAATTTGAAAATAATCTATTAGTTTATGAATAATAAAAAACGAAACAAAATTACATATACAATTACACTATCCTAAATAACCATAACATGAAGAAATAAACATCTCTCAATATATGTAAAAAAACAAAACAATAGTAAATATTTATCGTTATACGTTATTGGAAGATTTTAATTATTGTCAAAAAGTTTTGCACAGCTGATTTCAAATGTTAGATGTATGTGTAGGTGCCATAAGTATTGCGTTTAAAGCTTTTTATTCTGCTGCATGCATGTCACGAGCTTTTTCAGTTAGTTGCTTCTCTAACCTGAATGAAAGTCAATGGGTTTGCACTTAGCCAAGCGAGTAAGCCTTTATAATTTGCGCGCGTGATGCTTTGTGTGTGCCATTAATCGCGTTTCTTATTTGTTTTCGACTTGGATGGACTATCTGATTGTAATTTACTATATGGAGGGCTATCCTTTTCCTTTGGACTGGCACTGCTGGGATTGTTTGGATATATGGCGAACAGCGAAAGTTGTATTGAACTTAGGAGAAGCAAAAATAGATTTTGATACTGTAATGAAAGAATAACATTAGCATTTGTTCCATTTTATTTGAGTTGCAATTTTCAACGTACCGTAACAACATCATTCCTTATCGATATGCCATACGCTGCCCATGCTGCTGCCACTATTGTACCAGACAAAATCAGTGGGAATGGTAAACCTTCGGTACTCTTTTTCTCGATAATTTCACCAAGACTAAGTAGAGGCATACCCACAAGTATAACCAGTATTGCTGTAATCAGCATTCCAAAACGGAACTCAATTTTGGCAGGATCCTCGAAATTGGAATAGGCCAAACAGGCCATTGTAAATGTACTTGCAATGCCGATTTTCGACCAGATTTTTGATTTAAACGGTCCCGATGCATACCAATAGAAGATAACCATGAAAACAACATTAATGGCAAAACCAATGACATTGACTTTAATCATGGCCTCATCGCCCATTAGTGTTCCAAGTTTTAAACTGAGGATTGTTCTAAAAGTAAAGGATAAAAAAATTAGTATGTTTGTCATAGCATTCCAATTTGCTATATCTAATGCAAGCTGTATTTCTAAACAAGTAAAAATGTGCCACCACCATGGATTGTACTAAGGATTTAAAGAAACGAACTTAGTTGAGAGCGCATGTGTGCTTAACGTACAAAATTTCTGCCAATTCAGCCAAAAATTTAAGCTTCTTAGGGCCAGAACTCGCGGAGACACCGGAATCTTGGAATAATGACGTAGATCGAAGATTTATAATAACGGACTTTATGGTGAAGGAATCCTTGATGAGCTTCAACCATTTAAGTCACCCAGACCTGATGGAATATTTCCGGCGTTACTGCAGAAAGAGGCAGAATATCTGGCGCCTCATCTGGCCAAAATTTTCACAGCGTGCCTAGGACTTTCATATACTCCGAAAGCCTGACAGGAGGGAAGGGTGGTGTTTATACCCAAGCCCGGCGAGGCAAGTTATGCGACACCAAAGGCCTACAGACCCATAAGCCTTACATCCTTTCTACTCAAAACCATGGAACGTATTGTGGACACCATGATAAAGAGTAGGACCACTAGCGAACTGATCAAAAAACGGCATGCCTATGTCAAGGGAAGGTCGTTGAAGACTGCCCTGTGCATAAAATAGAAGAATCCTTCGATGCCAAAACGTACACACTGGCGATATACATTGACATCGAGGGGGCTTTTAACAATGTGCTGACCGACAAACTGATCCAATCCTTAGACCAGTACCGGGTGGACCCGGTCCTTAGAGACTGGATAAACCATATGCTAAGGAACAGGTGGATAAATTGTGTGTCCCATCGCATAAGGGAGAAAGTGGCACAGGGCACGCCACAGGGGACATTTTATCGCCACTCCTATGGGTGACCACCATAAATGACCTATTACGGATGTTGACTGAGGAGGGATTTGAACCCGTCTGCTACGCTGACGTTGATATAATACTTCTAAGAGGTAAGGATCCAAACGAGCTATGCAGAAGGGCCGAAAGGGTCTTGCATATGGCATATGACCGAGCTAGATCCAGAGGTCTCAATGTTAACCCAGAGAAGACTGAAATATGCCTGTTCACGAGGACGACGAAGATGGTCTAATTTAACGCACCACGTTTCCCCAATAAGACGATTACGATATCTAACAAGGTCAAATACTTTGGTGTGATCTTGGACAGTAAACTGAATTGGAAGTGTCACATTCAGGAGCGTACTGAAAAGCTTCACAGGTGTTGGACACTATGTACACGGGCTCGAAATGTGGCCTGAATCCTAGGATAGTCCACTGGCTCTACGGGAGCGTTATTAGACCAATACTTACTTACGCATCAGTAGTTTGGTGGACTGCTATGGAGAAAAAGTGCAACGTAAGGACCATACAAAAGGTTTAGAGAACATGTTGTCTTGGCATAGGCGGAGCGATGAGGACCACGACCACTAGGGCATTAGAGACTATTCTAGATATCCGACCCATTGACTTACAGATTAAGTGTAAGGCAGCCACTGCGGCTATGAGACTTAAGGCGACGATTGGAAACCTCGAAGGAAGGGAAGAGGTTTCTGATCGGACACCTGAGATGAACCTTGAAGTCGAGTGCGAGGCACTGCTGCCATGCGCACAGTCTTGGATTGACGGAACCCTAGTATTGCCATCCGGAAGTTCATGTTACACGGATGGATCAAAGCTAGAGGACAGAGTGAGCCTGGGGGTTTACATTGAGAACCGATCACGGAATGCGTGAAGTGGTATGGTGCTAACGCGAGGACGTCGAGTGTAAACATCTTTACCGACAGTAAAATTGCCATAAGGGGAATAACAACCAGGACGGTAAGGTCACAAACAGTCTTGCAGTGTAAGGATGGCAAAATCCGCATCGTTTCGGTGCAGGGCCATAGCGGAGTAAGGGGAAATGAAAGGGCAGACGATTTGGCGGTGAAGGCCAGAGGACTGCCGTCAATAAACTTGGTTAACCCGAAGCGTTTCGGGTCAAGGCAGTCCGAGTTAAGAGAGTGGGCGACGAATGTGCATGCAAGATTGTGGAACAGCGAAACGGTCGGTAGGACAGCGAAAATCCTATGGGGGGGGATCCAGATCTTGAGAAGATGAGGCTATTACTGAAAGGAAGCAAGAAGGAGGTCAGTATAGCTATTGGTATCATAACGGGACACATAGGACTACGAGCTCACTTATGTAAAATCGGTGCGGTAAGTGTTA